>NW_022437546.1:0-38938 GCF_009761245.1 Sapajus apella
TCTTTCTTTCTCTCTCTCTCTCTCTTTCTTTCTTTCTTTCTTTCTTTCTTACTTTCTCCCTTTCTTTCTTTTTTTTTTTTTTGACAGGGTCTTGCTCTGTTGCCCAGGCTGAAGTGTAGTGGTGCGACCTTGATCTTGGCTCACTGCAACCTCTGCCTCCTGCATTCAAGTGATTCTCATGCCTCAGCCTCCTGAGCAGGGGGGATTACAGGTGCCAGCCATGACATCCAACTAATTTTTGTATTTTTAGTAGAGACAGGATTTCACCATGTTGGTTAGGCTGATCTCAAACTCGTGACCTCAAGTGATTCGCCTACCTCAGCCTCCCAAAGTGCTGGGATTATAGGCATGAGCCACCGCGCCTGGCCCAGAGGGATGTTTCTAAAGCACAAAATTACTAATAGAGCAAGTCATTAAAACTCTTCAATAAATTCACATCACCTTTAGGCTAAAGTACAAATTTCTTAGGTTGGCATTACATCCTCCGACCTGTCTCTCTCCCTTTCCTGCTATGAACCCTGCACTTTACTGATTGAAACTTTTAGTTTCCTGAAAGGGACATGAACTGAGCTAATATTTATTGCCCAGCTATTATGTGCCAGATAGTGGCCTAAATATATCGTATCTTATAATTTAATCATCAGCAACTATCCTATGTGGTAGGTGCTGTCATCATCCCCATGTGCCAGTTGAGGAAACTGAAACAGAGACAGACAAACTAACTGACTTACCTAAGGTCATGCAGTAAAATAAGTGGTAGATTTGGGATCTGAGCCCAGACAGTCTGTGTTCTTAACTACTACCCTGCCTCTCATTTCTAGCAATCTGCCAAGAATGTCCTTTTTCCCATCCCACTGTTCACCAGGCAAAACCCTTCAAGTTTTAATTTGAGAGTCTTCTTTGGGAAATGTCTCCTGACTTCTCCACATTCGTTACTACCTCTGATCCTCACCCATGGCTGAATAAGGTGTCTCTCTTCTGGTTTTCCCTAGAAACTGTGCATACCTCTAATTATAACACTTGACACACAGCTTACGTATCTGTTCATGAAGTTCTTGAGGGCAAGAAGTTTGCATTAGTTACCTTTTATCCCAACATGCATGTAACACAGTACCTGGAATACAATAAATGCTTCTTGAGTAATTATTCTTCTCCAGGAAGATCTCCCACAAATAATTGTGGTGAGTTTCTGTTTGTCAAAACCTATAAATCCACAGGTGACATCCTTCACTATTCTGGAGTCATGAGAGTCTCCACAAAACTAAGCAGGGAGGACTTCTAAACAGGATGAGATGGATTGTGAGCCATATTTGTTAATACCTTATTTGAATATATTTTCATATTTACAGAAAAATTGTGAGAATAAGAATAAAAAGAATACTCATATGTTTTTTACACAGACTCACCTATTGCTAGCATTTTCCTCATTTCCTTTATTATTTACCATTCACTCTGTCATCTATCTGTTTATCTATCTGCACACACATATCGTTGAGTTTTCCTGAACCAATCATTGAGAGTATGTTGTATATATCATAGCCCTTTTAATCAAAAATATTTCACTATTCTCTTACATATCATCATATCATTATCAATACCATTAAATTTAGCCTTTATATTATACTTTAATATAACCTATACTTTATATTTTATTTATGGAATGCTCCATATTCCAATTGTGGCAATTCACTGTCCTTTATAGCATTTTTATTCTGATGATTATTGATTGGGTAACCTTGGAGGCAATGGCTTCATCTCTGAGCTTCAGTTTTTTTATTTGTAACATGAAGTTGATGATGAATGCCTTAATAAGGTAGATGTTGGAGGATTAAATGATAGTAATTTATGTAAAATTACCTTGGCATATCATAGTTAGTCCTGTTCAACCATATCAGCACAGCATAGTGGGTAAACACGTGGGCTCTGAAGTCAGACTGCTTCAGTTCAAACCCTCATTTAGCCACTTTACCAGGTGAGCGATGTGGGCAAGTTAAATCATCTCCGGGTTTCCATTTCTTCAACATCAAATAGTGACGATAGTAGTGTCTACCTCGATTGTTTTATTAAATTAGACTCTACGTGTAAAGTGCTTAAAATAGCATCTGGCTGAGTAAGTGCTCTGTAAATGTTAACTATTATCGTTAAATGTGACAGTTATTTCAAGGAGGATCCTTGTATTATGAAAAAACTTGTATAATCTGCTATACTAAGACCTATCAGAGGAACAATAACAGTAATTAGCAAATCCCAACTTAAATATTTAAAGAAAACTTTTTCTGTCCTTCATCACAAGCTCTTGGAACATATTAATTAAGCTTTATAATATTAAATTCACCTTGTTACAAAGAGCTTAAGTGTCTCAACTCAGGTCACAATGCTGGGAATTAGAACCTAGCCCTTCATTGAACTTTTCTTCCTGACAGAAATCACTCCATATTTCCTTTCTGTGTACCATACAGTAGAATTCTTCTCAATTTGGCTTTTTGCCCTGGAAGTACTTGACCGCAAGTCTCATGTTTCCTCTCCCAGACAAAAGACCTGAGACCTAATTAGGTGGTAATATTCAAAATATTTAACCACCCTTGGTCTCCGTAGGAGCTCGGTTTTGGAAGGCCCCTTTGTGTTAGTCATCCTGCTATAGTTGCTGGATCAAGTTGGGGAGTGAGAGGAGCTTAGGGAAGGGGAGGTTTGGTGGCCAGGACCAAGGGAGTACATGAGGGACTTGGGGCAGTGATTATTCCCAAACCATTACAGAAGTGTGTTGATATTTTTAACTCCAGATTTTTAATCGCAGTGCAGAGTATATCAGTCCTAGGCCTAAGAAAGTATTCTTAACCAACAATTCCTCCGCTAGTGTCCACCCCTAATGCTGCCACAGAGAATTCTTAAATTCCTTGAGATCTTCCTGCCAGTGATAATTAGGCAGACAGCCAATACCATAGCATTGCAAAGATACAACTTAACTAAGTCTCCAAAATCTTCTATGATTGCTCTTGGAAAAGTATATCAATGACACTAGTAACACTGGTATTTTGGTGACATTGCAAACCAGGGGATAACCTCTATTCTTGGCCTTGTCCCTAAGTCATGCTGTTCTGTTGCTACTACATTTACACTAAAGCCAAGGTGGGGCTTATTGGATACAGGGATTACAGTTTGCTGGAGTTAAGCTAGGGAGTTTCCAATTATATTCTTCAAGTAGAAGATGTCCTGTAGTTTGAGAATGGCCAAGGGTAAAAGTAAGTCTCATCTCAGTGGCTCACATTTATCCAGCTTTGGCTGCCAAGTGTAGATGGTAACCTAAGTCCTTTCTGCTTCTCTGCTCTTAGGATTAAGCTCAAATTCAGGATGGTGGGCAGGGGAGAAAGCCACACTGTGGACTTGGCACCTTGACTACTGCTAGAAAAGCAGCCCATGTGTCTTTGGGAAGGCAGAGTTTCTAGTCTCCCACCCTGGACCCCACAGGCTACCCTTGGCCACCCAGGGAACAGGCAGGGCTGGAGCTGGGTAGCCAAGAGACAGACACAGTTGACACAAGGCACAAAAGTGTCAGGTGCAGAAGGGGCCTGCAGGCCACCTAGCCTCCTTGGTCAGCCCTTCTCCCTCCAGGCCCTCACCAGACTCAGGCTAGAAAAGCTTTCAGATCAACATCTCTCCCTGCTGCCAGCCCTCCCTCCCCAGCCTTCCTGCCAAGTGCTCTCCATCTATCTTCTAAGTGAACTGGGATGGACCTGGAAGCTCCCTGCCGCTCTCTGCAGGCACAGGATTCCACTTGTCAGAACGTTCTTCCTGCTGATGAACTAAGCCTGCTCCCTGCCTCTCTCTCCCACACAATTTTATTGATATGTAATTCACATACCATACAAGTTTCCCATTTACAATCCACAATTTCGTTTTTCCATTTATTTACAGTTGCCCAACCATGACTACAATCAATTTTAGAAAATTTTCATGAACCCAAAAAGAAATTCTGTACTTACTTGTAACCCATTCCTCCCAGCACCTAAGCCCTAGGCAGCTACTTTTCTACTTTGTGTCTCTATAGAGTTTTCTATTCTGGAAACTTCATATAAATAATGTTGGGTAGTATGGGTTTGATCCACATTCTCGTGAAACTTTGGGTAAGTTAATTCACGTCTCTATGATTCAATTTCCAATGCATAAAAGCAGAAATGTTGGTTTCTACTTCATAGGGTCATAATGAGGCTTAAATAAGCTAATGATATAAAACACTTAGCAGAGGGTTTATTTTTATAGCTGCTTTTTATAAAATGATTTTCCTGATTACTACTCTCATCCTCAACTGGCATGTTCTCATTGGGATGGGGTAGAACAGGACATGGGGTGATAATACAAGTATTTAGATGAATTCCAATATATTTAATGATGCATTAAAGCAAGTTTGTCCAAACCATGGCCCATGGGCTGCATGTGGTCCAGGATGACTTTGAATGTGGCCCAACACAAATTTGTAAACTTCCTTAAAACATTATGAATTTTTTTAATGATTTTTAAAATTTAGCTCATCAGCTATCATTAGTGTTAGTGTATTTTATGTGTGGCCCAAGACAATTCTTCTTCATCCAGTGTGGCCCAGGGAAGCCAAAAGATTGGACACCCCTACCGATTAAAGCATGGACATAACCCATCAGAATGGGTGAGCGCAGATGAAAGTCGTATGATATTTCTGTTGGGCCTGGCACTCACCCACTAATTTCCGAACTCTAGAAAAGTCGAAGATTCAGGAGATTACTAGAGTAACAGAGGAGGAACTTGGAGAGTTTTCGGCTGCTGGCATTTACTAATCAGCATGGAAGGATTTTAATGTTTTGACACTCAGTATGGCCATGCTGTCATACACTGGCTGGACATTGAGCTTGTGTAGGATCGTCATCTTCCTTGCCATGGACACTATACTTCTGGTTATGAAACTACATCCTCACTGCTTTTTGGCAGCTACACCACACTGCACTGAGGACTGGGGTTGAAGCCCTCAAGGCTTTTCTATTCAGGCTGCTGCTAAGTTCCAACATCCCTTAATAACTCCTACTAGGTTGTGTTTTGTGCCTATGTTCAGAATCTTAGATTTATAAATGTGATTCATGTTGATTGTTATGCTCTTGAATTAAGGTGTGTACCTTATACCAGACATAATAAAGAGGCTTCAAGGCTTCCAGGCAGGCAGGCAGAGCTGGCAGTGGCAGCAATGACACCTGGTCCCTACATATGTTCTTTGACTCCTCAGAAGTGGAAGGGGCTCTGTTTAGCCTTGCCCTTGACCATTAAATTAGAATATGCTACACATTGACAAAAGAGGAGAAGTTCTGAGGGAAGAGAAGGAGATGAAATATTATTAAAAAGGATAAAATCTCCAATCTATATAAAGATATGGCAAAGCCATACTAGTTCTAGTTCCAAGCAGTTCTTCAGGTAAAGGGTGATTTGAAAATAGCAGCCAGGAAGGAGGCTTCAGAAGTGCAAGCAGAATGAGCCTCAGGCAAAGCAGAGACATTCCAGGAAATTTAGCTGAAAAGAAGAGCAAGGTGATTAGGAAAATGACTCCAAAATGAGGACAGCATATGGGCTTCTGGGCAGATGGTAGTGTGTGAGGTATTACGGGGGGGGTAGCGGTAGGGACAGATAAATGGGGTGGAGGTGGTGTTTGGAACTTGTTTCCTGAGGCCCAGGTAAAGCAAGGTATTTCAAGTCTTGTTATTGGAAGGATTGTGGGGGTTTTTTTGTTTGTTTGTTTCTGTTTTTGTTTTGATGTTGGTCCGGCTGGTCTTTCAATGGCACAGCAAGTGAGGAGGAAAGGCAGCCAGTGGAAACAGCCAGGGCATGGCTTTATCAGGGCTGAGGGCAGACAATCTGATGAGCCAGTGTGGTGATTTGTGTAGCTTGTCTAGTGAGGAAGGCAGAGGCTTTTTCGAGCTAAGCAGCTGGTATTGTAACTGTCCAATGGGTTCACCTTGCCTGCTGCCTAGACAGAGCTGATTTATCAAGGCAGAGGAATTGCAATAGGGAAAGAGTAATTCACTCAGAGCCAGCTGTGCAGGAGACCAGAGTTTTATTATTACACAAATCAGTCTCTCTGAACATTCAGGGATCAAAGTTTTTAAGGACAACTTGGTGGGTGGGGAGAAGCCAGGGAGCTGGGAGTACTGATTGGTCAGGTCAGAGAGGAAATCATAGGGAGTCGAAGCTGTCTTCTTGCACTGAGTCTGTTCCTAGGTGGGGGCTCCAAGATCAGATGAGCCAGTTTATCAATCTGGGTGGTACCAGCTGATCCAGCAAGTGTAGGGTCTGCAAAATATCTCTAGCACTGATCTTAGGAGCAGTTTAAGGAAAGTCAGAATCTTGTAGCCTCCAGCTGCATGACTCCTAAACCATAATTTCTAATCTTGTGGCTAATGTTAGTCCTATAAAGGCAGTCTAGTTCTCAGGCAAGAAGGAGGTTTGTTTTGGGAAGTTGCTGTTATCATCTTTATTTTAAACTATAAACTATAAACTAAGTTCCTCCCAAAGTTAGTTTGGCCTACACCCAGGAATGAACAAAGACAGCTTGGTGGTTAGAAGCAAGATGGAATCAGTTAGGTTAAGTCTCTTTAACTGTCTCAGGCATAATTTTGCAAAGGTGGTTTCAATCCCTTCCTCTTTGGGTTTTATAACACCTTAATCTTACTGTGTTGGCTAATGAAGACGAAAAAAGAGCAAAGATTGCTCTAACTTCTTCCTGCTGATCAGGGGTGTAGTGGGGTAGGTGTTGACTCCAGTGTGAGAGGAGTGAAACCACTTTGCAACTGTCTGAGCATACTCATGCAGGCCTGACTGGGCTTCCAAGGCTTGCATGGTGAAGGTGTTAGTATTGCCATCTATAGTTTTAGTACCACATTTAAGGGAACAGCATACTACAAGGTAAATAATGTGTATTAGGGTAAGGAGTGCAATTCCCAGTTTTAAAAGTAAAGGTTTGAAAGCATTCGTTTGGGGACTTGTAGCCCACAAAGAATTTAGGATTTAGTCCAAACTGCAGAAAAAATTCAAGAACAATTAACAACAAGTATACCATAGTTCATCTTTTGAAGCATAATTTTTCTCTCTTTAGTCCCCATTCTTATTAAATACAAATCATGATAGAACTGATTTGCTTATAAAATGAACTAAAGTTCATTTTATAATTTAATAATTATTTCTCACATAGACTTTTAAAATTGACTTTGATGGAACTCTGTTCCATAAAAAAATCTCACATAAAACTTTTTTAAAGCTGAGCCCAGCCATGGGTTTGTACCCTCAAATACCTATGATTTGGGCAAATTCCTCTCCTTTTGAGGCCCCAAGATATCTTGGGGCTCCTGGGCCTCTCAGAGAGTGACATTCTTTACTTACCATAGGTCAGGAACCTTGTACAGGGACTGTGTAGACAAGGTATGAGGCCAGATTTCCCAAGGGGCTTTTATTGGTTCTATAAGTCAACTTTGATTCTTTAAAGAAAGCATACCATTCCAGTGAAAGCCTTGGTAAAATAACCAGTTTCTCCAAATGTGTCCTGTTACAAAAGAAAACAGATACTCATGGCACATATGCAAATAACTATACTGCT
Source organism: Sapajus apella (assembly GCF_009761245.1). NCBI lineage: Eukaryota > Metazoa > Chordata > Mammalia > Primates > Cebidae > Sapajus > Sapajus apella. Next base: position 7,604 of record NW_022437546.1, read on the forward strand.
ATAAGTTGAGAATACTCACAAATAGTTTCCAAATTCTAGACAAATCAGATAGAGAGAAACCAATATGCTCCAAATTTTGTTCACAGGAATATATTTTACTCAACTGTTAAAAGCTGTAAATAGTTCAAAAGAAAAGCTTTCTTGACCCTGGAAAACATAAAAGGATTAGCAATGTCTTAAGCAAAAAGTCAAAAAAGATTACTTCAGTCTTCTACTTGAAAGTTTTTCCTCTATTCTAATGTGACAATCTCCAGAGATAAATTAGAAACTTGCATTTAAGAGCACCTGATAAGAGTTTCATAGCTGATTATAAAATAATTATTTAAACAAGATCAAAACAAGATAAGTATTCTCTATGGATGACAAAAAGTCTTAGGGCAGCCACAGTTAAAGACAATTGACAAGGAAATTTGTTACCTCTGTGGCACCCAATAATTTAGCATAATAATTGTAATTATTACTGATAACATAAAATAAGTCCTATCAGAATTATAGGAGCTTCACATAATTTTGGAACATATAATAATAACACATTTACACGAATATAGCCCAAAGAAAGCCAAACACTGTCACATATTTGACAAGGCTTCCTGTATGATTTTTATGCCAAATAAGCCAAACATGTCATATTTAGACATTTGCCTAATGTCTAAAGGATTAATTAGGTCAGAAAATGACATACTTTATAATTTGTTGATTTTAGGAAGTCTGTCAAATATCAAAGGTTTAAAACAATGGATATCACAAAATAGGATCACAGCTTATTCGTTTATACTAAGTGGTAACTCAATTTGGATCGTCTGAGTGCAGCAGAGGTAAGGGATGAGACCTTAGTAGCCACAGTGCATATACATGTGTGTGTCCAAAGTGTTCAGACAGCTCAGAAAACTGAATGTGACGCTGGTAAGAAAGGAAGAGAGATTTCTTTTCACACCAACATTATTTTTGTTCAGTGGCTTAGTTAGGGACATTTACAGAAGACACAAAGCAGGGAGAGCTATGACTAAGGTGGAGAATGACTCAAAATCCAAGTTATAATGTTAATTGAGTTCTTAGTACAAGACTGAAAAAGTAGGCATACTCAGATCATGCAGTATCATATAAACCATATAAAGATTTGAGTCTTTAAGAAAAGTGTGAAGCCATTGAATGGTTTTAAATAGAAATGTAATGTTAACTTTGAAAGGAAAACTCCGGCTGCTATGTGAACTGTAGGACAAAAGCAGAGTGAAAGAAACCAATCAGGAAGCTACTGCAATGAACAGTCCAGGCATGAGATGACAGTGGCCTAGTCCATGGTGGAAGTTGCGGAGTTGGCAAGAAGCGGACAAATTTAAGGTATTTTTATAAATTGGATGAGAGAATGGGTTTTGAGGAAAAAGTCGTGCCTTGCAATTATTCTTATCAAACTACAGCCTGCAGGCCGAACTGGCCCGCTGCTTGTGTTTGCGGAAGCGTTGTATTATAACACAGCCACATCCATTCATTTACATATTGGCTATGGTTGGTTTTGTGCCACAATGGCAGAGTTGAGTTGTTGTGACAGAGACTGTATGTGGCCCTCAAAGCCTGAACGATTTACCATATGACTCTTTACAGAAAAATATTTGCTGATCCCTGATCTAGGATGATGACTCTTAGGTACCCATCTGCTATGACTGGATGATGGGTAGGCAGTGCAGGTAGAGAGAGAAGAAGGTAGAGAGGGAGGGAGGAAAGATAGAAAGAGCAGACTCCTGGGGAAAGAAGTGTGGTAATCAAGGAGAGTAAAGGATGTGAGGAGTGGTCCTCAGAAAGAAAAGGAAAAGGTCAGAATTGCAGCTTCTGTTTTTGCTCAACTCTGGTGGCTCAGTGTTGTGGGGGGTGCTGGTATTCAGGTGACCCTAAGACACTCTGTGCAGACTTCAGAGCTGCTGCTCACTGATGCTAATTCCAATCACAAAATCTCTCCCAAACACTGCTGTGAATACTAGTTAGTGAAAATCTAGTACTGTCTAGCAGGGCAAGGGCTTCCTGATTGGTTTCTTTCACTCTACTTTTGTCCTACAGTTCACATAGCAGCCGGAGTTTTCCTTTCAAAGTTAACATTACATTTCTATTTAAAACCATTCAATGGCTTCACACTTTTCTTAAGATAAAGACTCAAATCTTTATATGGTTTATATGATACTGCATGATCTGAGTATGCCTACTTTTTCAGTCTTTCCTTTTAGCAGCCTTTCTTAGTGACTATGCCTTAGCTACACGGGCCTTCATTTTGTTCTTCAAACATGCCAAGCACTTTTATACCTCAGGGCCTTTGCATAAACTATTCCCTGTACCGAAAATCTGCCCCCTTCTCCGTCCCTTCCTCTCCTTTAATCCACATGGAATGAATGCCTATTCATCTATCAATCCTCAATTCAAAGGACATTTGCTTACAAAAGCCTTCCCTAATCAATCTCAGACTAGAAGAGACCCCACATAAATATGCTTTCAGAGCTCCACATAATTTTTCTTCCTAGAACATATCTCAATTTATAATATGCAGTGGTTTATGTGATTATTTGATTAAAGCCTATTTCCCCTACTAGGATGTAAGCTCCATGGTAGCAGAGACTGGGTCTATCTTCTACCCTGTTATTACCATAGACCCAAAATCTTTCATAAAACTGATTTGTAATAAGTTTAATTTAAAAAAATATTTTGGTGGGGGTATAACTGGTATATAATAAGCTACACATATTAAAATGTACAATTTAATAATCCAGACATATATACATATATACATACAGTTGGTCCTCTGTATCTGTGGGTTCCACATCCAAAAATTCCACGGGCTTCAAATTAAATATATTCAAAAGAATAAAATTTAAAAATTACAATACAGCAATACAAATAATGCAAATAAAAAATAAGGTATAACAACTATTTACATAGCATTTACCTTGTGTTAGGTATCATAAGTAATTTAGAGATGATTTAAAGTATATGGGAGGATGTACATAGGTTATATGCAAATATTATGCCATTTTACATAAGGGACTTGAGCATCTCTGGATTTGGTATTTGTGGGAGCTTCTGGAATCAACATTCTGTGGATACCAAGGGATGACTCTCTCTCTCTGTCTCCCTCTCTCTCTCTCTCTCTCCCCCCATTTATATGTGTGAGTATCTATACATAAACATATATACATATATACACATATGTATATATACACATGTCTGTATATGTATATATGACATCATCATAATAAACATAATGATTATGTCCATCACCCCTCAAAATTTCCTCATGTCACAATAGATTAGTTTGCATTTTCAAGTTTTGGGGTTTATTTTTGCAACTGGGAAGTTATTTTCATTGTTTTCATTTCTTTCTCATCGAATTTAACCACCTCTCCTCTCCTTTTTATTGCAGTAAAAATATATATAGCACAAAATTTGCCATTTTAATTATTTTAAGTGTACAATTTAGTGGCATTAATTATATTCGCAATGTTGTATGATCATCATCACTAACCATTTCCAAAACATTCTGATCAACCCAAGTAGGAACTCTGTAAGCATTAAGCTATAACTCCCCATTCCCACCCCCACCCCAGATGCTGGTAACTACTAATTTTCTTTCTGTCACTGTGAATTTGCCTTTTCTAGATATTTCACATAAGTGGGATCATAAACTATTTGTCCTTTGTGTCAGGCTTATTTCACTTAGCATACTGTTTTCAGTGTGCACCCATGTTGAAGCATGTATCAGAACTTCATTCCTTTTTCATTGCTGAATACTATTCTATCATATGTATATACTCATTTTGTTATTTATTCATATGTTGATGGACATTGGGGTTGCTTCCACCACCTTTTCTTTTCTTTTTTTTTTTTTTTTTTTTGAGATGAAGTCTTGCTCTGTCACCCAGGCTGGAGTGCAGTGGCGTGATCTCAGCTCACTGCAATTTCTGCCTCCCGGGTTCAAGTGATTCTCTTGCCTCTGCCTCCTAAGTAGCTGGGATTACAGGCACATGCCACGACTCCCTGCTAATTTTTGTATTTTTAGTAGAGACAGGGTTTTGCCATGTTGGTCACACTAGTCTTGAACTCCTGACCTCAAGTGATCTGCCTCCCTTGACCTCCCAAAGGGATTACAGGTGTGAGTCACTGCACTCAGCCGCTTCCACCTTTCGACTATTGTGAATAATGCTGCAGTGAATAGTAGTGTATAAGTATCTGTTTGAAAACCATTTTCCGTTCTTTTGGATATATACCTAGACATAAAATTACTGGGTCATATGGTAATTTTATGTTTAGATATTTGAGGAAGCATCAAACTATTTTATACAGTAATTGAACCATTTCACATCCCCACCAGCAATGTGTAGGAGTTCCAATTTATCCACATCCTTCCCAACACTGAATATTTTCCATTTTCTTAAATTACAGTCATCCTAGCAGGTATAAAGAGGCATCTCATTGTGACTTCCATTTGCATTTTCCTGATGACTAATGATATTGAACATTTTTAATATTTTTATTGTCATTTATATATCTTCTTTGAGGAAATACCTATTCAAGTTTTTCTCACATTTTTTAATTGGGTTGTTTATGTTGTTGAGTTGTAGGTTTTCTTTATATATTCTGAATGTTAAACACTTGTCAGATATGTGATTTTCAAATATTTTCTCTTATCCTGTAGGTTGTCTTTTTCCTTTTTTTTTTTTTTTTTTTTTAGACGGAGTCTTACTCTGTTGCCTAGGCTGGACTGCAATGGCACAATCTTGGCTCACTGCAAGCTCCGCCTCTCAGGATCAAGCTATTCTCCTGCCTCAGCCTCTGGAGTAGCTGGGATTACAGGCACACACCACCATGCCCAGCTAATTTTTGTATTTTTAGTAGAGACAGGGTTTCACCATGTTGCCTAGGCTGGTCTTGAACTCCTGACCTCAAGTAATCCACCCATGTTGGCCTCCCAAAGTGCTGGGATTACAGGCGTGAGCCACTGTGCTCGGCTTTACTTTCTTAATAACATCCTTTAAACAACAAATGTTTTAAATATTGATGAAATCTAATTTAGTTATTTTTTCTTTTGTTGCTCATGCTTTTGGTGACATATATAAGAATCCATAGCCAAACCTGAGGTCATGAAGATTTCCTTCTTTGTTTTAAGTATTTTATGATTTTTACTCTTATATTTAAGTCATTGATCAATTTTGAGTTAATTTTTGTACACGGTTTGAGGTAGGAGTGCAAAGACCCCCCCCGTTTTTTTTTGCCTGTAGAAATCTAGTTGTCCAAAAACCATGTATTGAAATAGGCTTGACACCCTTGTCAAAATAAATTGGGTATAGATGTATGGGTTCATTTATGGACTCTCGGTTCTATTCCATTGAGCTATATCTCTTTCATTGTGGCAGCAGCACACTGTTTTGATTACTGTAGCCTTTTAGTAATATTTTAAGTCTGGAGTATGAGTCCTCCAACTTTGTTCTTTCAGAAGATTATTTTGGCTTTTCAGGGCTTTTGCAGCTCCACAGGAATTTAAGAATATGCTTTTCCATTTCTGCAAAGAAAAAAGGGGGGCTGTTGGAATTTTGGTAGCTATTGTATTGAATCTGTAAGCCTCTTTGGGTAGTATTGGCATCATAACAACATTAACCCTTCCTATCCATGAATGTGAGATGTCTTTCCATTTATTTAGGTCTTTAATTTCTTTCAGCAATGTTTTATAATTTTCACTGCACAAGTCTTCGACCTGCTTGGTTAAATTTATTCCTAGGTATTTTATTCTTTTAGATGCTACTGTAAATGAAATTGTCTTCTTAATTTCTTTTTCAGATTCTCCATTGCAGGTATATAGAAAAACAACTGATTTTTGTGTGTAGGTCTTGTACCTGGCAACTTTGCTGAATTTTTTAATTAGCTTTATTAGCTTTCTTCTGGTTTCCTTGGCATTTTATTTACATTGGATCATATCTGCAAATAGAGCTAGTTTTACTTATTTCTTTTCAACTTAGATGCCTTTAATTTCTTTTTCTTGTTTATCTGGCTAGAATTTTCAATACAATGTTGAATAGCAGTGGTGGGTGTGGGTATCTTTGTCTTATTCCTGATCTTAAAGGGAAAGCTTTCAGTCTCTCACAATTCATTATGGAATTCACTATGGTTTTGTGTAAATGCCCTGTAACATGTTGAGGAAGTTCTCTTCTATTCCTAGTTCTGAGTGCTTTTTATCATAAAAGAGTATTGGATTTTGAAAATGCTTTGTCTGCATCATTGGAGACGATCATGTGGATTTTTTCTCCCATCTATTAATGTGGTTTATTACATTGATTGATTTTTCTCTGTATTGTGCCACTCTTGCATTCCTGGGATAAGTCAGTTTAGGTCATTTGTGTGTTTCAAGTAATTTATCTATTTCATCTAGGTTATTAAATACTGTGGTATACAATTGTTTATAGTAGTATTCTTTTATAATCCATTTTTATTTCTGTAAGATCAGTAGTAATGTCCCCACTTGATTATTTTATTTATTTATGTCTTCTCTCTTTGTCAGATAGCTAAATATTTGTTAATTTTGTTGACCTTTTTAAAGAACTAACTTTTGGTTTCATTGATTCTCTCTTTCTTTTTTTCTATTCTCTGTTTTCTTTTTCTCTGGTCTTATTTCCTTCCTTCTGTTAGCTTTTGTTTTAGTTTTCTCTTCTTTTTCTAGTTCTTCAAAGTATAAAGTTAGGTTACAGATTTGAGATATTTTTTCTTTTTTAGTGTACGCATTTACAGCTATAAATTTCTCTTTAGGCACTACCTTTGCTGCGCCCCATACATTTTGGTGTGTTGTGTATGTTCACTAAAGTGTCTGCTCCTTAGCTTATATGTAGCTGCTAGTGTTTTGACAGTGATTTCCTTGAATGCCCATAGCTTAAAATGAACAAACAAACAAAGAAATGCCTTTTCCAGTCTTTGCAGACTGGCTAATGATCAGCCCAAGCTGAAAGCTTAGGGGCATCTCAGCTCTTTTCTGAGCATGTGCCTTTCCCTAGGCATGCATGTGGCCTTCCTAATTCCCCTGTATGAGTGGTGCTTTTGAATGTTTCAAATTTCCCAAAGAAAATCTCCCAAGCATTTATTCCCAGGCCTTAGGCAATCTAATGTACATACATATATATATAGTGTATTTAGAGACAGGTCTCACTCTGTCACCCAGGCTGGAGTGCAGTAGTTCACTGGATCCTTGAATTCCTGGGCTCAAGTGATTCTCAAGTGATTCTCCTACCTCACCCTCCCGAGTAGCTGAATATACAGGTGCACACCACTACACCCAGATATTTATTTTTATAATTTTTTGTAGAGATGAGGTCTCACTATGTTGCTCAGAGTGGTCTTGAACTCCTGGTTTCAAGCAGTCCTCCCACCTCCACTTCTCAAAGTGGTGGGGTTACAAGTGTGAGTCACTGTGCCTGCCTAATTGTAAATTTTTAAAGTAATCTTTTGGCTCAGGCATCTGTGGGTTGTCAGTTCAACTTTCAGTGTTTATGAGCAATGAAAAGTACTTTTTCAGCCTGAATTTCAAGCCAGGTGAAACAGAGATGAGCACCTTGTGTCTATCCCTCAGGTAGCCCCTAGACAGGTTAGAATAGACATACTCAATAGTTTGGAAATAAAGTCTCCTCTTCTCTTTCTGGAATCAGAGACCAAGACCCCACACTGGGAATGTGAGCTAAAACTACTGCTGCACAGAGGAGAAGGTGAGGGAAGGGAAAGTAAAAGTGCCACAAAACTCCCCTACCACTTTGAAGTTACATTTTTCATTAAGTATTCACTTGGTTGCTGCAAAGCCTTAATTGTTTTCCAGAGTTCTGATAAATTGGTTCTTTTTAAAAAAATTAGTATTTGTGGGTACATAGTAGATATATATACTTATGGGGTACATGAGATATTTTGATATAGACATACAATGTGTAATATTCATTGTTATAATTTGGACATTTGTCCCCACCCAAATTTCATGTTGAATTATAATCCCCAATGTAGGAGGTGGGACCTGGTGGAAGGTGATTGGATCATGGGGGCAGATCCCTCATGGTTTGGTGCTGTCCTCACTATAATGAGTGAGTTCTTGTGAGATCTGGTCATTTAAAAGTCCTCAAGGATCTAGAAATAGAAATTCCATTTGACCCAGCAATCCCATTACTGGGTATATACCCAAAGGATTATAAATCGTTTTATTATAAAGATACATGCACACGTATGTTCACTGTGGCACTGTTTACAATAGTAAAGACCAGGAACCAACCCAAATGCCCATCAATGATAGACCGGACAAAGAAAATGTGGCACATATACACCATGAAATACTACGCAGCCATAAAAAATTATGAGTTCATGTCCTTTGTAGGGACATGGATGAATCTGGAAACCATCATTCTCAGCAAACTGACACAGGAACAGAAAATCAGATATCACATGTTCTCACTCATAGGCAGGTGTTGAACAGTGAGAACACATGGACACATGGAGGGGAGCATCACACACTGGGGTCAGTTGGGGCAGGGCTAGGGGAGGGACAGCGGGGCATGGGGAGGGTGGGGAGGAATAACGTGGGGAGAAATGCCAGATATGGATGATGGGGGTATGAAGGCAGCAAACCACCTTGCCATGTATGTACCTATGAACAACCCTGCATGATCTGCACATGTACCCCAGAACCTAAAGTACAATAAAAATAAATAACTAAATAAACAAAACAACACCATTTAATTTAAAATTCAAGAACTTTACAACCACACATACAAAAAAAGTGTTGGCACTTCCCTCCCCGCCACTTTCTCCCTTTTGCTTCTGCTTCTGCCATGTGATGTGCCTGTTCCTGCTTCACTTTCTGCCATGAGTAAAAGTTCCCTGAGGCCTCCCCAGAAGCCATGTGATGTCAGTGTCATGTTTGTACAGCCTGCAGAACAGTGAACCAATTAAACCTCTTTTAAAAATAAATGACCAGGTCTCAAATATTTCTTTATAACAATGCAAGAATGGCCTAATGCAGTCACATCAGGGTAGATGTGGTATCCATCACCTCAAGTATTTATCCTCTCCTTGTGTTACAAAGCATCCATTATACTCCTTTAGTTATTTTAAAGTGTATAATAAATTATTGTTGACTGCAGTCACCCTATTGGTTCTGATAGTTTTTGCTTGCTTTATGATGTTTTTGTTGAAGGACAGAGCTCCTATAAGCCCTCTAGGTGATTCTGATGCAAGGTCTTGTTTGAGAAACTCTGGTATGACCTGTCATATGGACTGTACCATGTGCTCATTTTCCTAATGGCATAGCTAGAAACTTTGTGGCAATATCTGGTAGCACTATGTGAGGATTCTTTGAGAAATTCAGAACAGGTGTCCCGTAGTGAGTTGACCTCCACGCATGCCTCCCTTTCCTACTGCTCCCAAATGGAGGAGACAATCTTGCCACTCACCGGTGGCTCCAAGCCTTTATACTAGTGGACTTTTACCTAGATGAATCAACGTCTGAGTAAAGCCAGACCAGCTATGGCTGGACACAGATCTTGGCTTAACCCCATTCTAGAGAGTCAGGGTTGCTGGTCCTAATAGCTATATAAAAGGCCATAGGCTCTCAATTCAGAGACTGAGAGAAATTCAAGTAATTCTCAAATAAATGATGTTCTGAGGAAATGGAGACACCTGAGTTTCCAAGTAGAAGAAGCTTGGATAATTGTTCTGTTTGTAAATGTGCAGGGTGAGGGCAAACTAGGGAATTTGTTCTGAAGCTTTTGCATAGCAAGCATAGTATTTTGAATTAGGTTGTATGTTTTTCTCAGGACTTTGAGGGTGACTAATGGAAATCATAAGGAGTTTAAAGTCCCAATCCTGCCCTAATGCCAACCCAGGTGTTTCTCCCCTGGCTGGCCCTGAATTCTCTTGGCCAATAATGACAAATCATGCAGAAATATACTTGATTGGGTCAAGGAAAGACCAGCCTGATGAGACAGCAAAAGTCTCCAGCCTCATTGTCTAGGGTCGGAGTTCTCCTATATAAAAGTCAGAGATGAAAAGTCTAAACTGAAGTCACCAGACTTGAAAGTGTGTACACCCAGACCCCTGCACTCACGTGGTCCCTAAGAGACCACATACCACACCCCACTCACATGCTTTGAGCTGAGACACAGCATTATTCTACTCTAAAACAACAAGAGCAAAGCATTTATTTCCAAAAATGGGACAAGGTCACAAGAAAAGGCCTATAATAATTAACTAAGTCAATGGAAAACTCATTTTTAAAATATCCCCCATGGAGTTTTAGGACAAAACAACAGCTTAGTGAATGTTTGGTTACAGTTTATAGCTATTTCTTTTGCCCTTGATACACTAGCGTGATTTTTTCAGCTTTCTCTGCCAATCTTGCTCAGCACTAGTGGTTCTAAGATTAAAGTCCAGGTATGTAAATGGAATAGCCCTATTTGCAGCCTTGGTATATAGGCTCTTCTGAGCCTAGTGGCCCCCTGTGTTGATTTTTGTCAGTTGTTAGCCAGCAAAGGGAGTAGGAACTATAGCAGTTAGAAAAGTAGAGCCTGTAGCACATGTTCAATACATGAAATTTATAGAGGAAAAATGCTGGGAGGGCTGAAAGGCCAAAGAAGAGGAAGTGAGGCAACCCAGAGATCAGAAATTGTAGAAATCTGCTTACTACCACTAGGGCTGCAAGAAGACAGGGAGGAGGTAGTGTTACTATATAGCTCAGGTACCAAGTTCATTGCAGAGACTTCCAGGTAAAAGCTGTAACAATGGGGGGAAGGTTTGTCATCAGAAACTAGAACTTAGGAGTAGACCCAGCCACAGCTCGAGATACCACTTGAATTAGATGACACTGCTGGATACCTTTTGATTTTGACCAACCAGCATTCATTCATTTCCACTTCTTGTGATACCTACACCATGATTTTCCCTTTCCAGGGAGCTCTTCCTAACCCATTGGGTACAGTTTTAGTAGTACTGTCAATCAGGTTGCTCTATTCAACCCTAGCCAAGGCATGGGTGGGCATATAATACAAAGTATGTCAAACACACCCTCTCCCAGGAATTTGAATCTTGAGAACAAGGACAGAAAATTGTTGGGACTGTTTCATACTGTGGGGCCTTGAAAAGGCCATGCATCTTTTCCTATATACCTAGGTCCTTGGAGACACTCTAGTCTGTATTTCATCCTTCCTCAAGTCTTTGTCAATTTAGCCCAAGCTTGCCTAAGTCTGAAAAGTTCGAATTACAATGTTTGCCATGCCTCCATACACCAAGTCCTTGTTTACAATCCTCAGAATGCCCTTATATGCCTTGTTGGCATTAAGAATGTCTACTCATCATTCGATACCCAATCCAGATATAACTTCTGTGAAATCTGTCCCAGTCCCTAGCTCAAGAAAAATTTAGTTCCTTATCTCCTCTAGCTTCCAATAACACTCTATACCTATTTCTGTTTCAGTACTTATTTTAACTGAGAATTCTTGGTACCTAGCTGCTTGGCACATAGTAAATTCTTATTAAAGCATTTGTATGAATGTATGAATAAGTAAAAGGATAATACAGCCAGCATATTTCCATTCAATTATAGTGCAAGCCACAGTTCTTTCTTTATTTGCATTTAAAAGGGTTTGGAGCTCTTTAATGGTTTAAAGGGGAGAAATGAATCCAATATATGCTCCCAATAAGAAGACATATAAAGAGATACTTTTATAAAGACAGGAGACAGAAATGACAGAGGACATCATGGGGGAAGGGAGGAGATGGAGAGAATGTGAAGAGGGCAGTAAGGAGTAACAGCCAATTACAAGGCTGCACAGGAAATACCATTTGGGGCATAGAGATATGCAGAGAGTTCTTAGTATTCCACTTGAGATGATGGCTATTATACTCCCTAGATACTTGAGGGAGGTAAGTCCAGTGGTATGCTGGTAAATATTTAACAACCAGCTCTCTGGGGAAAAGGGCTGTAATCTGCAGCATTTGTCATTTCCCTTCTTCTAAATACTCCCACCATGGCCAATTAATTTCAAGCTACCAATGTGGCATCACTGAATGCAGAGTTGAGAAGAGAGGCATGCCATCATATAGAGTTTCCACCATGTAGATAAAAACAGTTACAAATAACTTAAAGATCATAGATAATAGTAAATGTAGTAATTAAATACATGATGAGTGGATATTTATTTTCTTTATTTGGTTGTAAGTTTATATAATTCAATTCTGAATAATGGTTATATCTAATAGCTTCCTTGCAATCTTTCTGAAAATGTAGCTATCAGCTCTTATTAGCAGGTGTGGGCCAGTAGCATACCACCACAGGTAACTCATCTGTGAACTACTTGGTGACTAGAAGCAACTTGAATAGATATACCAAAGTGAGATAAGGATTGCTGGTCAACTGTAGCTGTAATATGATCAAGAGGATCTAGGTCCACTACATGATTTCATGTTCCCAGGAGAGAAACTATATTTGGTAGCCTCAAGCCCTAGATAGACCCAGAACAGAATGCCTCTGATTCATTGTATAATCTTCCTTATTGCTAAAAATTATCTTTATAATTGACTTTGAACTGGCGAGAAAAACAACTTGTTTTGTTAAGAACTGGATATCCCTGGACCAAGATGGTCTTTACAGAGCTATGTTGAGAGCCATGCTGTCTTGACATTTGTACAATCAACAATTTGACCTTGTTTGTAAAGTGCCCAGTTTATAAATAATAAATACTTTTTTTTTTTTGAGATGGAGTCTCTATCTGTCATCCAGGCTGGAGTGCAGTGGCATAATCTTGGTTCACTGCAACCTCCATCTCCTGGGTTCAAGCAATTCTCCTGCCTCAGCTTCCCAAGTAGCTGAGATTACAGGCGCAAAGCCACCACACCAGCTAATTTTTGTATTTTTAGTAGAGTCAGCATTTCACCATGTTGGCTGGGCTGGTCTTGAACTATTGACCTCAGGTGATCCACTCGTCTCAGCTTCCCAAAGTGCTGGGATTACAGATGTGAGCCACTGCACCCAGCCTAAATACTCTTCTTTTAACCAAGTAGAAAAAATGGACACTGGTTTGGATTTTATGCATTCAAGAAAAAGGTAGTAGCAATTATACTCTGCCAGAAAAGTCTCACCTTTGCAAACTCAAGTTATCTTTAAATTGGTGAATTGGGCATATTACTGGTTCCTCACTTCAGCATTATATTATTGGTCTTCCTTAATTTTGAGTTCCATCCTCACAGGACATTTTTAGTGCTGAAAAGAACAAAAAGGAAATACAGCTCAATATCTGGTGTTGTAATTATAAAAGCACCTACTACATCCTAAGCATACTATTAGACATCATTTCATTTAACCCTGAAAACAAAAACCAACAGGTGGGCACTATCATTTTCCCCTCTTATAAATGAGGAAGTTGCAAATCAGGAAGGCCAAGTGCCTTGCCCAAGATCACACAGCTCATGAGAGGAGAGCTAGGATTTGAAGCCGGGTTTCTCTGAAACCCAAGTCTCCCAAGCTTTTGCACTACACTGTGTTGCTTGAAGAGCTGTCTCTCCTTTTAAGGAGGCTAGTCTTGGAGAGTGGGTGGTCTGTGTACAATATCAAAGGATAAATAGAACAGCATGTGTCTTTCTAGAGAGTCATATGGGAATTCTGAATTCAGGGCCATAGGACTTAAAAGCACAATTCAGTACCCCACCTCCTTATATCAAACATATGGCCAATCTTAGGAGAAATTTAAACATATTTCCCTTTAAAAGCTCGTACTTTAGGGCCACTTTGAAGCAAGCCATTGAATACAATTAGATATCTTTCTTTCCTTTCTCTTATCCTTAATTCCTTTTCTTTGTCATATTTTGGAAAGGAATGCCTTTCCTGGCAGGCTAGCCTGCACTTCCTGTTCAGTCTCAAAATCTCTTCAAGGCTTCATCTCTGCCGTCAAATACAACTTTCCTTTCTATTTTGTCTCTCTCCCTCTCACAGCCTGAACGAACACCTTAAGTGGAGCCAAGGAGGTAAAGGAGACAAAGGTGATTTCTGTCCTCTAACATTTCTTCCTTCTTCCTTTCCATGAGTAAAAGAAAAAATGCCCCACTTATTAGGTTTACTCCAGTCATATGAAGTTTTATGGCCATTTTGCCTGGACAGTTTTTCCTTGTGTGTGTGTATTTCTACCCCCACTTCCCTATTAGAGTTCACTTCGCATTCCATCCTTCCATAAGAGTGCCTCAAGCAGGGAGCTGCTTACATACATTACTGAGGTTACTGCTAAATTTTTTAGCTAGTTCCCCCTAGAAACAACTGACAAATTTACAAACTGCTCTAGAAAATTCAAAGACACCGTATGTATTTCATCTGAACTAAATAATTTGAATAAAATTGAACTGAAAATTAAACCAGTTTTATTACAAGGCCCTGCTATCTTCCCTTTTGTTAGTGTCCTCTTCTCTTCCCAGCATCTCCCCTTCTCTGTTGCTAGGTGTTCTTCCCCCTGCAGCTCTGTCAGGAGCCCAAGAGCCACTACCCCTAACCCTACCTCGACATTAAAACAAAACTGGCTGGAAGCATGTAGACCAGCAGTTAGTGATTCTCAACTCTGATTGTGTGATGGAATCATCTGGGGACTTAGGAAAATCAATTGTCTATGGTGGAACCTGGATATCAGCATTGTTTCAAAGCATCCTAGATGACTATAATCCTATCCTCTGGCTTGTCTTTCCCATCCCATCTTTTTCCCCTACAAAAATTTGTTCTAATCTATCACCATTCTACTCTACTACTTCTACTTGGGAAAAGAGCTAATCAATTTATTTGCAAAATGGCAGTGAAAACTGATAGAAGCTTAATGTGCTAGTGTGTCAGTGGGATTTTTATTTTGATTATAAAAATATTTTTTAAAATCTCTTATGGAACAAATTCAGGCATGCGGGGATATTTTTGGGTTGGAAGTTTCCAGTCCCCAATTCATATTATATAGGTTAGTATTGTCCATGCTTTTGATACACACACACACACACACACACACACACACACACACACACGCACACACATATCCATTACAAGCTTTAACTAAAAACAAGGAAACTGACTTTTAAAAATCAATGATAATATTTTCAGTATAATGATAACAATAATAATTTTTTTGTAGCATTTCACCAAGACACTTACATCTAGGTAAATAATGACTGAGTTATAGGTTGCATTTGCTATCCCTTTGTGTTTTTTTCTTAGCTGTATTTTCACTAAAAAAAATTTCAATTCATGAATTTAAGTTGTTGGGAATGGCAGTGAGTATTTGTTGGCTTTGGCAGACAGTTTTGGATATTTATATTTGAATGGAACATTAACCTAGAAATTATAGAATGATTTCTCACTGAAGACTACTTTCAATACTTCATCAGACATGAAAATGATAAGCATTTCACAAATAAAAGCTGAAAGGTTGAACTGTTTCAACTTGGAAGATGAAACCAATTATTTCTTTGATTACATATAGCTCCAAAAGGTGTTTTTTTCACATTTCATTATAGCATGTAGATGAGGTTTTTGAAATATGCCAAATTATCTTATTTGTTAAGGGAAGATAATCACCAAGTTAAACTCTTGCTGATTAAACCATTTGTATCACATTTAAGTTATTCAAAGAAATCCTGGATATCATAACATTGTAATATTTAAGCCCTGAAGTGATAAGCTGAGGCTGCTGAAAATGCAGAATATATTGCCAAGTTATACCTCTTGAACAATTCAATTGAAATCAGACAGATAATCTTTTCTGGTGTTATCACTGTGGTGAAGAAATGCTTTATGCTTTACCCCTCAAAAAACTTGAAAGAGTATCTTTCCCCTTGATAGCTCTCATAAATCAGTGTGAAAAAATAGACCTGTGCTTCACTACCCATTTCTTCACTTAGCATCATGAAATAATGGACACTAGATAGGAGATATATTATCATAACTCAATATTGACTCTTTTCTTCAACACTGAATCAAAGTCATGACAGATATTATCAACCACTAATGTTTCTTTGACTACAACTCAGTATGAATTGACATTCAGGTACAACTTCTTCATTCATGTGGCCGCAGCATCCTTCCTTATTGTATGCATAGCTGCTGCTTTGTCGATGTTCATTCAGCCTGTTTTTTTCCAGTCTTGTTTCACATATCATAAAATGATTTTTAAATAAGTAAATATCGTCTTCTCTTGAAGGATTGTTTTTGAATGATAAATGGAATAAATGTTCACCAGCACTTCTGTTGCATATATGTATCAGATATGCCAATTGAAAATATCCCATAGCACGTTCACATTCATGTATTGTTCTTTAATCCAATAATATTATACAACATATGATAGTGATAAAAGAATTGTGCCAAAAATTCATTCTGAACTTTTTCTGAATATACTAGTAGCCATAAACTCTTTCATTAGTGTTATAAATTCTTAGAAATTGTGTTAGAACTAGTGTATATACTCTAAACAGTGAAATTTTGGTTGATGCCATTGTAGTTCTGGCCTGTTATCTCTCTTTAGTAATAATATGCTTCAATGTAGCACGGAAAAGCATTATTTCTCTTTTTTCTGGAAACGTTTGACTGATTACCAGAGAGGTCCCTGTGCTTTGTATGAAAATGTTATGAAAGCTATGGTGGCATTGTTGGATAATTTTATAACAGATATAATCTCCACCCAATAAAAGTAAGTTTCAGATATTCATTGTTTTAATTTCTCCTTAATTTCTGAGGCATTTTAAATTCATTATATTAAATCATAATATTTGCATATTTACCTGTCTCAGTGCATATATCTTCACTTTCTATATCTACCCCAAAGTCACGTTCATTATGTTTTTAATGTTGCCTTTAGTTACTTCTGATTTTCATAACTGCATATGTACTTGAATGAATCACTTTTGAGGCATTGATACATTTGGGAAATTAGGGATAAAATGCAAAAAATAGTAACCACAAAACATGCAATATTAAGAATATAACCAATGAAAAGAGCAAATGTTACAACATGAATGACATCTTGTTAGCTAAATGTTATTCAAGATGACCCAATCATATCCATCACCTCACACACTTATCATTACATTGTGGTGGGAACATTTAAAATCTCCTCTTTTTGCAATTTTGAAATATACATTATTATTAACTATAGTCATGCTGCCCAATAGATCACTGGAACTTATTCTTTTTGTCTAACTGAACTTCATACACTTTGATTTGCTTTTCCCCTTTCCCTGTCTATCCCCCACCCCTAGCCTCTGGTAATCACCATTCTACTCACTACTTCTTTGAGTCTGACTTTTTAAAATTCCACATATGAGTGAGATCATGTGACATTTGTTTTTCTGTGGCTGGCTTATTTCACTTAGCATAATATCCTCTAGATTCTTTCATTTCATTACAAATGATAGGATTTCCTTTTTTAAAAAGGCTTTAATATTTAATTGTATACATACATCACATTTTCTTTTGTAAAAGTTTTTAATTTTAATTTTTGTGGGTATGTAGTAGGTATATATATTTATGGGGAACATGAGATGTTTGCATTCAGGCATGTAATGTAAAATGATCACATCATGGAGAATGGGGTATTCATTCCTTCAAGCATTTTTTTTATATAGATAGGGTCTCCCTATGTTGCCCAGGCTGGTCTCATACTCTTGGGTTCAAGTGATGCTGCTGCCTTGGCCTCCCAAAGTGCTGGGATTACAGGCATGAGCCACTGAACCCAGCCATTTATCCTTTGTGTTGCAAGCAATCCAATTACACTATTTTAGTTATCTTTAAATGTACAATTTAGTATTGACTGTAGTCACCCTGTTGTGCTGTCAAATAAGAGGTCGTATTCATTCTTTCTATTTTTTTTACCCATTGAACATCCTCACCTCCCTCCCAGCTCCCCACTACACTTCCCAGCCTCTGGTAGCCACATTTCTACTCTCTTTGTCCATGAGTTCTATTGTTTTGATTTTTAGATCCCACAAATAACTGAGAACATGCGATGTGTCTTTCTGTGCCTGGCTTATTTCACTTAACCTACTGATCTCCAGTTTAATACATGTTGCAAATAACAGGATCTCATTCTTTTTATGGCTGGATAGTACTCCATTGTGTATAGGTACGAAATTTTCTCTATCCTTTCATCCATTGATGGACACTTAGATTGATTCCATATGTTGTCTATTATGAATAGTGCTGCAATAAATATGGGCGTGCAGGTATCTTTTCAACATACTGACTTCAATTCCTTTAGATATGTATCCAGTACATTCCTTGTATATACACATGTATGTAAATGCACATGTAATATGCACATGCATACATGTGCATATACAAGAAATGCACTGGGTACATATCTAAAGGAATTGGGAGCCTATTAAGGCCATATTAGGATGTCAAGGAAAAAATCATGATTAGTCAGATGTAAGCTTGTCATTATGTCCCACAAGCTCTGGCGTAGCATGTAAATACATTTCATTATCAGAAAGAACCATTACATACATGGGAAACTGAGTCTTAGAGAGGCAAAATAACTTACCCAAGGTTTTTTACAAGTCTGAATCAAACCCAAGTTGCCCAAGTTGGGCAGTTAGATAACTCAGTGTAATACTTCCCAGCCATCAGTATAAGCATTAGCTCCTTTGGCATTGATGAAGACTGCTGAAAAGAGTTGAAACTATTTTGTTTAGGAAAGAGAAGTCTAGCTGGAAAGCAAGATTGGCAGAGGCTGCCGTGTTCAAATATGTGAAGGGCATGCTGAGAATAAGGAGCAGTCCTGTCTGGGTGGTAGTCAAAGTACAGAACTTGGGTGAGTAGGAAGAAGTCATAGGGGAGCAGGCTTAGTTCATCAGCAGGAAGAACGTTCTGACAAGTGGAATCCTGTGCTTGCAGAGAGAGGCAGGGAACTTCCAGGTCCATCCCAGTTCACTTGGAAGATAGATGGAGAGCACTTGGCAGGAAGGCTGGGGAGGGAGGGCTGGCAGGAGGGAGAGAGGTTGATCTGAAAGCTTTTCTAACCTGAGTCTGGTGAGGGCCTGGAGGGAGAAGGGCTGTCCAAGGAGGCCTGGTGGCCTGCAGGCCCCTTCTGCACCTGACACTTGTGTGCCTTGGGTCAACTCTGTCTGTCTCTTGGCTGCCCAGCTCCAGCCCTACCTGTTCCCTGGGTGGCCATGGGAAGCCTATGGGGCCCAGCATGGAAGACTGGAACCTCTGCCTCCCAAAGACACAAGAGCTGTTTCTCCAGCAGCAGTCAAGATCCCAAGTCCACACTGTGGCCCCTTTGACTGCCCACCATCCTGAATTCGAGCTTTAATCCTTTGAGCAGAATGGGCTCAGGCTGTCATGGGCTTTAGATCTTGATGTTATTGCCTCCGATTAGATCTAGGAAACCTTTTCACTTCATGGAGCTATTACATGTGTTCCTTGGGGTGTTCAGCATTGTTAGGAGTATGTGGATGAGGGAGTAGGTAAGAGGGTGAATCTCCTTCAGGTTAAGAGTCTGAGTGCTGTCCTCATTCTGTGGCAGCTCAGGCCATTCCACCTAGGCATTTGTAGTCTCTCCTGGACTGTGACTATGGCCAGTCAGCAGCATGACCCTACAAGTGTAGAAAAGAGGCACCACTCCTCCTTGACACATTATAGCTGAGTGATGTTGATGTCCCTGAATGGTGAGTGACAGCTGATTCTGAACTAGCTCGAGGGTCAGGGAGAAGAGGTCTGAGACTCTTATATCTACCCAGAACCCCAAGAACAGTCTTTAACACCTGTTTGAATACTAACCTACAGGACATTGGGCTCACAGTCACATGTGAGTCGTGTGCAGCAGGATCATCTGTGTTCCTTGTGAGAAATACATTTTTCCATGCCCCATCCTAGGTCTAATAAACCAGAATCTCTAGAAATCTGCATTCTTTACAAGCTTCTTTAGTTGTTTTTAGAGAATGCTAAAGTGTGGGAAACACCTCTGTGATGATTGAAGCCGAAATAGACTGTAAGAACTATCTTACTTCCGCCCTCCATCCCCTGTTGTTACAGATTGGAAAGTAGAGAACACAGAGAGTAAATGACCTATCTAAGGTCATGGAGTCAATTACTGTTGTGGTAAACCCAGAATAATGAACCACGGTGCTATTTCCTGACCCAGGACTACTCTCCTAAGTAGCTAACCAATCCTTTGTTAGATCAAAGCATGAAGAAAGTGTTTTGAATTAGCATTAAATGTTACATTTCATGAGGATCATGTATCTAGAACAGATTATGCTCATCCTACCTTCCATGGCTTTACTGAAGTACCCTCTTCCCCTCCTTCCCTATCTTTTCTCCTTTCCACCTTCACAAATCTAACCATCATTCAAGGTCCAGCAACTTAGTCCACTTTCACCTTCCTGGGGTCTCTGAGCCCACTCATATGGCCCTTTCATATATTTTGTAATTGAGAGCAAGGGTTTGTTGTCTTTTCCCAATTAGATAGCAAGGACTAGATTTCAACCTCTTCGTATCTGCTATATTCCCCTTCTCCTGAGGTTAGGCCACAATTAGGGGTCCAGAAAATCCATATTAAAATCCAGCTGTTGAGCAGCAGATTCAGTACAAGCCAGCCAAGCAGCTAGCCACATAGCTCTAGCGAAATATTTTTGTTGCAATCGTATTAAAGTTATACAAGATGTATAGTACAGCTCTCACACCTAGTCTGAGGTCTCCTAGGCTTTCTAAACTTCAGTAAGTTCTCGCTCAGCAGCTCTTTTACTATTAAACAGTCAGTGGAGTGTTTGCAGGCCATGCATATGCTAGTCACTGTGGGTATTACTAAACAAAAAGAAAACACTGCAAGTTCTGCTCCAGCTTCCACATGGGGAGAATGGCTGCATCCTGCACTCACTGTTATCTCTGGTTCCAGTCTAGGCATTGTACATTCTTACACTCAACCCAGCCCCCTTTGGATCAGTTTCTTGTTCTGGCCTGTCCATAAATCTCTCCCTCCCTTCCTTCTCTGTCTCCTTTGTACCTTCCGTCTCAAACCCTAGTCAGCAGCTGCCAGCAGTAAGGGACTCTGAGAACGCAAGTGGGGATTTTCCAGACACTTCACATTTTCCTCACTGTTAAAAAATGTGTTTTGCTTGCTTAAAGTGATTGGATTCCTCTTGCCCTCAGTGAGGCTGGGTGAATGAGACACTTGTCCTAAGAAGATCAAAGAGGGTCTACAATCTCAGCAAAATTTAGCTGTCATTGTCTCTGAAAATCCTAGCATGTATGAACTGTAATTTCCTCAGGTACTTCCTGAATACTAGCCCAAGACGTCAGAGCAATGTGTGGTTATTTTCCTCCCTCCTCCTTCCTTCTTGAGAACCAGAGTTACTGGACTGCTGCTTGACTCTTTATCCTCCTCCCCACTGATCTCTCTCACTTATGGTGTCCAAGCCCCTCATTTGATCTGTGCCTTCATCACTCCCCTCTCTCAGTGGAGACCTAAGGTGCGCAGGGTGGAGCCTTTGCCAAGGCTTCACAGATCCTTTGTCCTTGACATGTTGCTTGATATAGTCTGTTTCTTTTTGTTTCCAGGCACTCTTCCCACCAAATCCTGACCACCTCCTGACCTTTTGAAGGGGCGAATGCCAGACAACCAGCAGACTCTGTAGCCCATAGCCTACATGAAGGAAGGTGTCTACATATATAACACCAGGCTCACACATAATCTAGAAGTTGTGGGCCTCTTAGCACTGGCAATGACATCCCTAGTGGCTTTCTCCAGACTTTTGGGAGTTTGCCTCTCATTTGTGAGTGTAAACCTAAGCTACACTGAACCCGAGCTTCAGGACCTGAACAAATGTTTAGGGACAGTTACTAAGATTAGTTTTGGCATCCACATTGTGCTGGTCACATGACAGGGCATTTCCACAACTGTTGCCTCATTGAATCCTCACAACATCCTAGTGAGATAAGTATTCTTACCCTGATTTTTATTTGTGAACATATTAAAGCACAATAATAACATTAATGACTCACATTCATGAAGCACTTGCTATGCACCTGACAGCATTCTAAGCACTATGTACATATTAACTCATATTTTCCTCACAACAAACTATCTGTTTATTACAATTTTTAGGAATAGGAAGCTGAAGCCCAGAAAGATTAAGAGTCTGGCTCAAGGTCATAGAGCCAGTAAGTGGTAGAGCCTCATTTTGAACATAGGCAGCCTGGTTCCTATGTAAACCTAAATATGTAAACACTGTGCTATTTGTTTTTATTTTGGGTTTTTTTGTTTGTTTGTTTTTGTTTTGAGATAGGGTCTCACTCTGTCACCCTGGCTGGAGTGCAGTGTCGTGACCTTGGCTGACTGCAGGGCTTAAGTGATCCTCCCACTTTAACCTCCCGAGTAGCTGGGACTACAAGCACATGCCACCACACCTGGCTAATTTTGTTTATTTTTTGTAAAGATGGGGTCTCCTAAGTTGCCCCAGGTGGCTTCAAACTCCTGGGCTCAAGCAATTCTCCTGCCTCGGCTTCCCAAATTGCTGAGATTATAGCCATGAGCCACCGTGTCCGGCCAACACTATGCTACTTGGACATAGAAAGGTTGAAAGGTTAACTCACACGCTCACAGCCATAGGAATCATTCGATGATAGATTCCAGGATGTACAGTAGGCTTTCTGACCCCATGTTCTGTACCCTTTTCACTATACATTCATATTTTCACTCATCCAATATACATTTATCAAGCACTGCTATGTGCCAAGGGTTGTACTATGCACTAGGCATAAAATTGCTGCTCAAAAGGAGCTCAGAGTCAAAAGGGAGAGATAGACAAGAAAACAAAACAAAGCATAGCATGATGACTGAGAGCGTGGCTTTCATCCTCAATATATCTCAAATCAGAACACTATCATATTTTGCCAGTAATATCTGATCCTTGATAGTCTTATCCAAAGAATGGAGATGATAATATCAGTTCATTTCTAATAAGATTGTCGTGGTGAAGACTAGATGAATTAATATGTGCAATAAACTTAGAAAGGTACCCAGCATGGAGAAGTTATTATTATTATTATAGGTTTCTCTGTTTTATGATAGAGTGCCAATGGCTAAGAGAAGGTCCTAAGCCAGTGTTTGAGTAAGAGACAGAGGATGCCTGGATGGAGGATGCAGAAGAGGGAGGCAGGGGCTAGAGCATGCAGGACTTTGAAAACCATGCACAACACCAAGCTAAGAAGCTGAATGGGCTTGGATCAGCTGAATAGCACTTACATTTCTGCTACTTTCAAGTAACAGCAGGCTGATGACCAGCCTGTGTAAGTGGTCTAGTGACCCTAGCATGCAGCGAACATTTTTTTCCTTAACTCAGGTTCGCAGATTGAATAGCTGTGAGTGGCAATATGAACTGCTGGTCTGTCTCTGAAAGAGGCTCAACCCTCCCTTAGCTGTCAGCAGCCTTGTACTCCACCTGGCAACAGCTGGGAAGAATGAGGCTATTGGATAATGGCTTTTGGAGCTGACTTCTACAAGGTAAGGATTTGGAAGGGAGGTGGATGGAGAGAAAGAGGATGAGGCATTACACTGAGCCATTGGATAGCGTGTGGCCAAAGGAGCCAGGCACCTTCAGGATCTGCTAGGATAACTTTCAAACAGCTTGTGGTGATTCAATATGCCCCCCAGGGATTGTGTTTTTTATAAAAGTGTATTTTCCAACTTGGGCCAGACAAACTGGTGTCAGTTTTATGGCCACTATGTTTTTGGTTATTTACTTCCCATCTTCTCTTTGTTTCCCAAGTGACCTACTTTAGCTGCTAGACCTTGGGGAGTCTAAAAAGAAAAGTAATAATTAGCCCTCATGTTGGTACAATGCTTTATGATTTACAAAGAACTCCCATATTCATTGGATTTTACAGTACTTCTACAAGGGAGGCAGGACAAGCAATTACATGGTTATCATTTCCAATGTTACAGACGAGTAAATCAAGGCAAAGAGAGGGGAAAGCACATGCCCAGAGTTACACTGCTAGAGAGCGGTGGGACTAGGACTCTGTATTAGCTTTCTGTGCTGTATAATAAATTACCACAAATTTAGCAGCTTAAACCATTACATATTTATTATTTCAGTTTCTTTGCTCAGAAGTCTGGGCATGGCTTAATTGAGTCCTCTGCTTAGAGCCTCACAAAGTCACAAAGGCCAGGTTTGGGGTTCATCTGGAGGCTTGATTAAGCAACAATCTGTGTCTCCATTTGTGTAGTTGTTGGCACTATTCAGTTGCTTGTGGCTGCTCACTTCTTTTTTTTTGTTTGTTTTTGAGATGGAGTCTTGCTCTGTGGCCCAGGCTAGAGCGCGGTGGTGTGATCTCGGCTCACTACAACCTCCACCTCCCGGTTCAGGCGATTCTCCTGCCTCAGTGTTCCAAGTAGCTGGGATTACAGGTGCCCATCACTGCACCCAGTTAACTTTTGTATTTTTGGTAGAGAAGGGTTTCACCATCTTGGCCAGGCTGGTCAGCCTCCTAAAGTGCTGGGATTATAGGCATGAGCCACTGCGCCCAGTCGGCAACTCACTTCTTGAAAGCCAGCAAGGGGAGAGAGTGAGTCTGCTAGCAAGATTGTATCTTATAAAATAGAATATAATCGTAGACGTGATATCCCCTTACCTTTGTCATATTCTATTGGTTTGAAGCAGGACACAGGTTCCATTCACATTCAAGGGAAAAGGCTTACACAGGCCACCCTACAGTCTGTTTGCCAACACAGCTTTGTTTGACTCCAAATCCACTGGTCTTTCCACTGGATCACACTGTTGCCCTTAGGGATGTGTGACATACATTCTCGCCACTCTCAAATGTACATACACCCATTCAAAGGTACATTTGCCAACGACAGAGTGGAGTAAATCTAAGAGGCCTGCCCTTCCCCTTAAACTTGTGTCCTGGGTTACACAGCCTAGAATCCTAACTGACTAACTTATGAATACACCCCCACTCTCTTAACTCAGAAAAAAATTTTTTAGCACTTCTAAAGATGGAATGTTGTTTTGGGACAATTTTGTGCAAACCCTGAGCTTGTTATCTTCGAAAAAGAATGCGTGTCTTTCTCATTTAGAAGACTTGAATGCTTATCCTGACAATTTCTAAATTGCTTACAAAGGCAAAGGAAGTCGTGCTGTGTTTTGCTTCTTTAGCTTTTGTGGCTAAGTCTCATTATTTCGATCCTATTAATGACTGTCAGAGAAGATGTGGCCTTGGAGGAAAGGGGTTAAAGAGAGTTCTTTAAATCTCTCAGCTGAGGCCAGAAAGCTCTCTGAGGATGGCTTCTGAAGTTTAGGCATGCCTGCAAGAAGCCCTGCAGCTCTCTCCAGATGCCTGCTTTTCACTGACAATAGGGGCTACCTTAACTATTCATTTCATTCATTCAGTCAGTCAGTCAGCAAGTATTTATGAGCATTTCTTTGTGCAAAGCACCATTCTAGGTACTAGCCATGCTGAGACCACCATTCTCATATGCAAGAAGCTTCCAGTGGAGTGAAGACTCAGACAAGAAAGCTATTACAAGGCTATAGAATTGCTTTAATGAAGATATGCGCTGAGCCTTTGGGATTCTGTCTGATAGGGTTAGGAAAGAGATGTGCTTGCTCCAAATCGCAAACCCTAAGCCTTCAGGACCAGGCAAATGAATCAAACAGGTGGATGCAAGGATTGGTAGGGTTTATACCAAACTGGAGGGCATTGTAATTAAAAAAATTAAACACCATGTGGTCCTAATAAAACGTGCCCGGTAAGCTGCCGATTTATGACTCCAGCTTAGACAAAGGAGGTAGTGTTGGTGCTGAGATTTAAATGATAACAGCAAACGCTTATATAGAGGTTACTGTGTACCAGGTACTCTTGTAAACAATTAAACGTATTAACTTATTTAATCTCCATAACAAGCCTATTTGGTAGGTACATTAATTGGCCTTATTTTATAGATGAGGAAATAGAGGCCTAGAGATGTTCGATAACTTGCCTGGCATCACACAGCTAATGACCACAGCTGGAATTCAAACTTAGCCTGGGTTCACAGCCCATGTAGCACACTACCGTGTCCTCAGCCTCTGCTAAAAAGTGACTAAGTGTTTGAAAAGCAGCCAGATAGCAAGAGAACATGCCATTCAGAGAAAGGGAGCATCTGCAAAGGTGGAGGCCTAAAGAGCCTGAGGGATTCCAGGGTCCTTAAATATTGCAGTATTTCTGGAATAGCAAGTGTGTGTTTTGAGGTAATGGGGGAATGGGTGGAGCAAGGTCAGGAGATGGATGGAGAGAAATGAGATCAGAGGTCGGACACAGTGGTTCATGGCTCATGCCTGTAATTCCAGGACTTTGGGAAGTCAAGGCAAGAGGATTGCTTGAGCCTGAGAGTTCAAGACCAGTATGGGCAACCTAGTGAGACTCTGTTTCTACAAAAAATAAAAATAAATAGAAAAATTTAGCTGGGCGCAGTGGTGCACATCTGTCCCAGGTACTCAACAGACTGATCTGGGAGGATCCCTTGAGCCTGGGAGGGGGAGACTCTAGTGAGCCTTGATCATGCCACTGAACTCCCGTCTGGGTGACAGTGTGAGACCCTATCTTAAAAAAAGATAAAAAAAAGAAACAGAAATGAGGCCAGACAGAAAAATCAACAAGGACTTATATGCCATGCAAAGCACTCATCCATTCATTAAATAGACATGTATTAAGCACTTTCCGT
This sequence comes from Sapajus apella, assembly GCF_009761245.1. Lineage (NCBI taxonomy): Eukaryota > Metazoa > Chordata > Mammalia > Primates > Cebidae > Sapajus > Sapajus apella. The sequence continues at coordinate 34,321 of NW_022437546.1, forward strand.
GTGCTAAACATTTACAAAGCATCATGCTAAGGAAATAGATCTAGGCACATCTTTTTTTTTTTTTTTTTGAAGGGTGGTCCAGAGAAGGCATGAAACTCAGCATGAGGGAATCTAAAAACACGTTCCAAAAAAGTGATTGAATTGACCTAAACCCTAAAGGATAAGTAGAGGCTGGCTAGGCAAAGGAGACATGAAAGGGCATTGCAAAGAAAGGGAACAGAGTATGCAAAGGCATTTCTGAACTCATGGTAATAATGGTCGTCCTTCTTGTCTCGAGTTTTCCTCTTGTTTCTATCCTCTCATCTATTCACATGTCACAATGGGAGATAGAAAGCCAGAGAAGAATGAGACCAAGAGTTGCTCCACAGGATGTTTATGTTCTGGCATACCTAGCAGAAGCAAGGGGGTAAAGGGATATATTTGGGGTTAGAATAACTGGACTTGGGCTCAGGCATTTTATCGACATTAACTCCATTTAACGCTAAGGCTCAAAGAACTGACTTGTGAGGAAATCATCACATCAATCTTGCAAATTTTTCCTTTTGATCCTTTATCCCTATTTTATAAATGAGGAAATGGAAAGTAAGAGAGGTGATGTCATGTGCTTGAAGTACTCTGTTAGTAAGTGGCATGATTTGGGGTTTGAACCCAGGAACGTCTGTGTTCTCTTGTTCTCAGCTTCTGAGAACCTTCTCTTCCCTGAAAGCATGCTGTCTTTTAGTAACAAAAGCTAAAAATCATTTATTGCAAGCTCAGTCTATAATTTCAAACTGCTTCCCTCAACATGTCAGTCCTTTGAGCCTTAGATTTATCAGCTGTAAAACAAGACTGTGGCAGAAAATATTACTGTTCACTAATATTCAGTTCCTTTCTACTTTCAGTAATATAGCAGTGTTATACCTCTTTTCTTTCTTGAAGCTAGATATGGCCATATAGCTTGCTCTGACTAATGAAATATGAGTAGAAGTGACGTGTCACTTTAGTGTGGAAGCATTTAAGAGATCATGTGATTCATGTCTTCTCTTAATGCTACTACTAGACAAAATTCCAAATGATAGTACCTTGACTGGCCTGGGTTTCTGTGTAAAAGTGACATGTACCAGAGTCCTCCACTGGCTGGCAATGGACGTGAATGAAATTACATACACATACACACACAGATATATACACATACACTTTCATTGGTATAAGCCACTGAAATTCTGTCATCATAGCATAACCTATTATATTCTGACCAATATAGAAGTTAATGATCTCTATCTCACAAATTTCTTGTAAGGATCAATGGAATAATGGAAGTAGAAGTGCCTTATAAATTCTGAGGCTGTGTGCACTTGCCAAGTTGTATGTCTGAATTCAGGTCCTATTGAACTGTGCTCTAATGGAATATCACTGTACAAATAGGATATTTTTAGATACTTGTATCTTTTTACATTATGGGCAGATATCTACTTGACTGCATAGCATTCTTGTGAGGGAGGCTTCCCTTTTATAGATAGGGGGAACCAATTCTGAAAGCTGAAGTTCATTCCCCAGAGACTGTGGTTAGCTGATACAATGAGCCATTCTGATCAAAATGGTTACTACTGTTTCCAATTTTTTTCCCATCTAGGCTTAAAGAATCAATTTAGGGAGACCCAACCCTGATCTTCTCAGATAGCAACTCTGGATTCTACTTCTCCTAGAAAAGAGGAAACGCTGGTCATCCTAGGCCTGATAGTTCCAAGCTAATAACCCTGCCAGAAGCTGACTTGCAAACATTGGCCTGAAAGGGCTAGTAATGACATTTGTCATGTGGGGTGGTTTAGATAGTTTATGACCATGGGAAAAAGCCAGTTCCTCCCCAGGCCGAATAATCTCACTCTTTGATCTAGCAAACTCACACCTGAGAGTCAATTGTAAAGTAAAAATTTAATAGAAAAAAAAAGCTATATCTATGGGTATTTTTATAATAGTAAAAATACAGAAAAACACCTAAAACTAAACGACAGGGTAAAGGCTATACAAAATTAAAATGACAGTTACAAAAACTGTGCAGAAACATGGAACTATATGTCAGAGGTGAGAAAACTGATGCAGAGGAAGGCCAAATCAATAATCTGAGTTCACCTGCTCAACAAATAGTTAAGTTGGGACTTGGACTGAAGCAATACAGCATCAGGGTTTGTGGGTGCCTTAGTCTGCTTGGGCTGTCATAATGATATACCATAGGCTGGGTGGCTTAAACAACAGAAATTTATTTTCTCACAGTTCTGGAAACTGGAAAGTCCAGGACTGAAATTCTTCCTGGCTTACAGATGGCTGCCTTCTTGCTATGTCCTCACATGGTAGGAGGTGAGGAGAGAATGAGAGAGAAAGAGAGAGAGAGAGAGAGAGAGAGAGAGAGAGAGAGAGAGAGAGAGAGAGAGAGAGAGAGAGAGAGAGAAAGGGAGACCTGGTGTGTTTTCCTCTTTTATAATGATGCAAGTTCTCACATCAGTGGTCTACCCTGATGACCTCATTTAACTTTTATCACCTTCTTAAAGGCAATACATGGGGTGTTAGGATTTCAACATAAAAATTTTGGGGAGACACAGTTCAGTTGATAGCATTCTATCTCTGGACCTCTGAAGTTCATGTCCTTATAGCAGGCAAAATATATTCATATCATCTGAACAGCCCTAAAACTCTTAATTATAATATCAGCTCTAAATTCTAAAGTCAAATGTTTTATCTAAACATTGCCTAAATCAGAGATGGGTGAGACTTGAGGTTTGATTGATCCTGAAACGAAAGTCCACTCCAGCTGCGAACCTGTGAAACCAGACAAGTCATGTGCTTCCAATGGGACAGGCATAAGATAGAAGTAGGAGAGAAGGAAGGGGTGAAGAGTCCCAATCCAATCCAAAGCCTAGCAGGAAAAGTTTTATTAGATATTAAGGATCAAGAATAATCCTCTTTGGCTTGATATTCACCTTCCAGACCCAATGGGGCAGTGGCTTCACCCCCATGCTTCTGTTTGGAAGCTGTTTAGCTTCAGCTAAAACTGAGGCAATGGCACCACCCTTTGAAACCAAGGAGGCAGACGTGATGATCTCTGAATAATCTTTGGGATGGGTTATTCTTCCCTTTTCTTGAAGAATAGTGTATGTTCACAGCTGAATGGCTCTATGGTTTAGTCTTGTAAGATGGACCTAAGAAATCCAACAGGCTTCCTTCATTTAGTCTCACTTGTTTTCTGTCTTCTTTAGTTCCAGCTGGTATGTTTCTCCCAGTACAATCCCATCTCTATTCCTGGCTTCTGCTGAGATCGTTGTTTAAATCCATGTATTGCACCCATAATTTCTTTATCAAATGATTACTCAGCCACACCCTTAGTGTTCTCTTCAGAAACAGCTTTCACATTTTTTATAATATGGAAAAGTTGACAATTTTCCAATTCTTCAAGTTATTTAGAATTGGATAATGGGTAGAGTGTTAGGCAAAAAGGCACCTTTTGCCTTTTTTTGTAGAGGCGCTACCCTCTACAAATCCCATCTAAGTACTTACCCAAGCCCTTTCTGCTCAACTCAGACCTCAGGACTTCAAAATACTTGTCCCTCAGAACAGGATTTACCTACCACCCCATCACTTTCTATAAATAGGAGAAAAATTAACTAGCATAGATTGACTACCTCCTGGGTACCAGGAATTTAATCTTCATATGGGTAAAGTTGGCACTATAACTTCATCTTACAGGTGAGGAAACTAAGACCCAGTGAGGGACATTTTCAAAGTTACGTAGCTAATAAGTTGGCATAAGTGGAATTGGAATAAATTAAGTTCAAGGTCCATACTTTTTCAACCACCCTTCAACAACTTCTATGGGACTTGATTTTTTTAAACAGGACCGTAATGCTTATGTGTATCGTATGTCTTCTCAAGCTCTGTCTCCAATCCAAACCCCAAATTTCCTTTTCCTCAAATATCTAATAAAATTGGCTAGCGGAAGGAAGGTACATTTAATAGTCGACGAGGAGTAGAGTTTTAGAGGGAAAGTACAATAGAGCGTTATTTTCTTACTTCCTGTCTCCTGTTATAGCTCTTGTAGAAGAGTGGGAATAATTTGATCTCAGGTACTGAAATCCAAGAAATATCAACCCTGGTCAGCTCCAGAAAGGCCGTAGGACTGGGTGGGTTTGATCTTCTTCTGGGTAGGCCTGAAAGAGACCAAAGGAGGAAGGCTCTTGGTTTGTTCACCAGGTTTGTGATACTTGTGAGCCAGGGCTCCTTTTGACCCTCCACAATGACTATGAAAAGCCTGTGACTTTCTGGATCTGTTTATCTCATGGACTTGGCTCTGCTGGGGGATCCTAACATACTCATCCCACTATGTCTCATACCCAAAGGGATCTGCTGGAAGTGATCTATCTTTGGAAATGGTCTAAATCCTCCTGCTCCATTCTAATTAGTTCTCTATCTTGGGCATGTGGGATGGAGAGTAAAGGTGATTTTAATTGCTTTTTAGCTCAACAACAGGATGATTAAAATTGGTTAAAGTATGTTTTAAGCTGCAAATCAACCTTTACTCTGCAGTTGTATTTTACATTGGCTTTTTTTCTGTTCCAGTGCCATCACAACAACATCAGTTCTCAGCAAA
>NW_022437547.1:0-38236 GCF_009761245.1 Sapajus apella
TGTGTCCTCTTTTATGGGAGACCAGCTCCAGCTCAGCAGATGAGAATCACCTGATGGGTGGAAAGAGTGGATTCAGGTAAAATCTCAGACCGTGCATCATAACAGAGACTTAAAATGTTTGCCTTATGAGTCATAAAACTAGTAAAAGTGACAACATATGGATAAAAGAGTAGGTCAGTCAATGCGGTAAGCCACCTGCCACGTCTCCAGAGCATCAACCATCCCACAGATATATTGGGCAGCAGGATTTGACAAAGCTTTTGAGAAGAGCTCTTGGTCCAGGGCCCGGGGCATGATCTAGAGGATTCAGGTGTTCCAGGATCTCTATCCCCAGGGTACCAACTACATTCTTACCTCAGATCTGTCATTCCTCACTGTGGTGACTCTGGGCAAGTCACTCAAAATATCTGAGCTTTAATTCACTGAATTGGGAAATATGGGTTGTAGCCCCTTCCCTGCCTGTCCCTTGAGGCTGATGTGGGGATCAGGGAAATCACAGATCTCTGTCATGAGCTGGAAATCATGTGGCCATGGAAACTGTGAAGTAACTTTCCATCCTACCCTGCACAGGAGACATGCAAGCTCCCTCTCTGTATTCAACTTCTACCAAGTATCTGGATTATTCTTCCCGACATTGATTGAACATTTTAGGGTATTTACAAAAACATGATTCTTTTTAAGTCTTTATCTGCATTTCTTCCTTTTAGGTGCTATGGACCTTAGTAGGTCTATAGCATAGATGTACTAATGTTTCCACATCTCTGAATAGGGAAGAGGTGCACAGATGTGTTCATATCCCTCTCCCAGGTATGTGCAGATTCTAAGGAGGATTTCAACCCAGTCTGTTCTTGGTAACTTGGATCTTCTGCTTTTCTATATTGTCTCATCTGAATAAAGGTATCTGCCTGCACAAACAAATCTTCCTAGAACCCAGATCTAATTCAGGTAGAGTTGAAATGCAGTTGGTGAAAACCAGGATCAAAAGTTTAAACTGTGAATAAGTTTTTACTAATTTCTCTGTGGTCCTCTGCCAGCAAGATGTCAAGCACTGTCTTTATTATAATACATTTCTACCTTGCAGGTTTGACTGGCCACGCCAAGAGGTGGGCAAAAAAAAAAAATGGAAGCGTAAGAACATTTGTCCCGTTGAAAGTGAAGGTAGGGTAGAAATTATATTATTAATTTATTGAAGCAAATAATTCCAGTTTACTGATCCATTGTCCTATATTAGAGAAACTCAGTAAATGCTATGTCATGTTCTTCATTTATTTCATTTGTGTAACTACACAAGGAAAGTTACATTGACAAGTTAGTTTGTTACTTAGTTTTTTACAAACAAGTAAAGTTACATTGTTTGTTTTTGTGAAAAGATCTCATTTTGTCACCCGGGAGTGCATTGGTGCAATCACAGCTCCTTGCAATCTTGACCTCCCCATGTTCAGGCGATCCTTTACCTCAGCCTCCCAAGCAGATGGCGGTAATGCACGTGCCTTTATACCAAGCTTTTTTTTTTTTTTTTTTTTAGATTTTATTCTTTTTGTAGAGACGGGGTTTCACCCTGTTGCCCAGGCTTGGTTCACTTTTGTTAGTAAAGGACATCTCAAATGTTTAGACATTTGCTTTCAGTTTGGGCAGCTATGAATACAGCAATTATAAATCTTCCTGTGTCTTGTTTGGAAACATAATTTTTAAAATGTAACTAAGGCAATACTAAAATTATGATTACTTGCTTATGTGGTAAGACTACATGTTTCTTTGTAAGAATTTTGGTAGAATTTACCGGTAAAATCATTGGAAGGTCGTGTTTTTGTTCTTTTGAGAAGATACTAATTATTGATTCAGTTTCTAAAATAAATATAGGCCTATTCAGATGATTAATTAATCCTGAAGAGAATTTTAACCTTCTGAAACAGATCCAAAAAATGAGCTCATTTCATATAATGTATCTAAGTGTGAGCACAGATGTGCTCAGAATATTCCTTTATTATTATTCTTTGATTTCACTCCTCTTGAACTGATATTATTACTACATTGAAACTTCCTTCTTTCCTTTGTGGTTAGACAATGTAGAGGTTTATCAATGTTACTGATCTTTTAAAAGAACTGATTTTTGGTTTTGTTGATTTTCTCTGATGATTTCCTGTTTTTTATTCCATTAATTTCTGCAGTCATTATTTATTTTTCCTCTATTGGACTGCTGTTTTTCTTTCATTGCCACAGGCGGAAGCTAGATTATGAAGTTAGATTTTTCTCATTATTGACACATCATCATGAATGTTACTCGTTGACTATAATGTCATTGAAATGCACACTTAATAATTAAAATAATAAATATGTATACTTTACTACAATTTTAAAAATACACCAGGTTAGATGATAAATGTAGTAGCAGGATATGTAGATCCACAGAAGTTAAATAATCCTGTAACCTTTCCCAAAATTTAGGGATTTGCGTGGACCTTCACATGGGCAGCAGGGGTGATGAGATGGTCTCACTGAGCCATACAGTGCCTTCTTTATTAGCTGGTTCTTAGACTATTTCACACTGATGAAGTTTCCCTAGCTAGGGAGCCAAGGCTCTTTCATTTCTTTCTGCCCCTCTCCTTTGCCTTCCTTCAGCACCAAGGAGAATGGTCCAGCAGCAGCTCAGTTCGTGCTTGTCAACCACCCAGCTCCACACACTCCAGCCCCCGTCCACATTCCCCAAAGCTCCTTGTGAGATTCCTCAGCAGCACCAATGCACTGACTGTCACTGTGTGTTCTCCTAGCTCCTGCTGACCACCCACCGTAGTGCACCCTTGGCAGTGAGGAGGAGGAGGTGGCCTCTGACATGGTAAGATACATTTATTTGTCTGGAAATTTTTTTTGTATGGGGCTTCTAGACTATGAAGTGAATATGATTTTTGACTACCATCATAAATCAGGCCTCAGGGAGTCGTGGACTCTAGCGACTCGTCACTGGAGATTATGACCAACTGAGGCCTGATGGACGACCTCCGTCAAAAGAGGGCATCACCTACAAACTGCTCGTGAGCATATTTCTCAGTAGTAGCATTTTCTTCTTGAAAAAATAATTTTATATTTCCTAGTCAACATAGACACTTGCGAAATGTTCCAAACCCACTGCCTTTTGTGCAAGCATCCTCTATGCGTCATTTGGGGCAGTGACTTGATCACTGTTCTACATCTGGTTTTCTCATTGTTGTGGTTGTTGTTGTTGTTTTGAGACAGAGTCTTTGTCTGTCACCAGGGTACAATGCACGAGTGTGATCTCAGATCACTGTAACCCCTGCCTACTGGGTTCAAGCAATTCTCCTGCCTCAGTCCCCTGAGTACCTGGGACTACAGGCTCACGCCACCACCACACCCAGCTTTTTTGTAGTTTTTAGTATAGACGAAGTTTCACCATGTTGGCCTGGATGGTCTCAATCTCTTGGCCTCATGATCTGCCCAACTTGGCCTCCCAAAGTGCTGGGATTACATGCGTGAGCCACTGCGCCTGGCCTGCCATCTGGTTTTCTAGTGTCACCAAGTGAATACAAGACCTGTGCCAACAGGACCCAGCATGGTGTCATCCTCACGGTGTTTCTTTTTCTCTTATTGCAGGAGAAGCCTGCGGCCCAGTATCACCACCATATGTATTCTTTTTCTTTTAAAGAGTTACTGAGACGTAGTTGACATGCAAACCAATTCACCCATTTAAAGTAGGTGATTCAGTGTTTTTACCATATTTACAGGGTTGTGCAGCCATTGTTACAATCTAAATTTAGAAGCTCTTGATTCCCCCTCAAAAATCCCCATTAGTAGTGACTCCTCTGTTTTCCCCAACCCTAACACCCCTGGTTCCAGGCAGCCCTCATCTACTTCCTGTTTCTATAGGACACTGCCTTTCTGTATTCACCGGTTCTTAAAGTGACTGTTTCACTGTGATGAGGTTGCCCTAGCTAGGAAGCCAAGGCTCTTTCATTTCTTTCTGCCCCTCTCCTTTGCCTTCCTTCAGCACCAAGGAGAATGGTCCAGCAGCAGCTCAGTCCATGCTTGTGAACCGCCCAGCTCCACACACTCCAGCCCCCGTCCACATTCCCCAAAGCTCCTTGTGAGATCCCTCAGCAGCACCAATGCACTGACTGTCACTCTGTGTTCTCTTAGGTCCTGTTGAGGTCCTAGATGACCTTATTCTTGAAGATCTGGACCAGGAGGAGCTGCCCTCTGTCCTGGTAAGATGCATTTCTTCATCTTGAAGAAAAATGTTTTTTTCTGGGGCTTCTAGAATATCAAATGAATATCATTTTTGACTGCATTGTGAATCAGACCTCAGTTGTCATGGACTCTAGTGACCAGCCACTGCAGTTTATGAGCAACTGAGGCCTGATTGACGATGTCAGTCAAAAGGTAGTGTAACTTACAAACTGGCTGTGAGCATATTTCTCAGTAGCACCCTTGTCTTCTTGAAAAATTATTTTGTATTTGCCAGCTGACATGAACATTTGCTAAATATTCCAAAACACCCCACTGCCTTTTCCACAAGCGTCTTCTATGCTTTATTTGGGGACCAGTGACGTGGTTTTCTAATGTCACCAAGTGAAAAGACCTGCACCAGCCACACCCAGCATGATCTGATGCTCATGGTGTTTTGTGTTTTTTTCTCTTGTTGCAGACCACCTCTACAGCCCCAGGTGACCACCGTAAGTGTTCTTTTTCTTTTAAACCGCTTTATTGATACATAGATGACATGCAAAACAATTCACTTATTTAAAGTGGGTGATGTAGTGTTTTTACTATATTTACAGGATGGTGCAGCCATTGTCACAATCTAATTTTAGAATCTTTTCATTCCCCCTCACAGAAACCCCATAGCCATTAGCAGTCACTTCTCTTTTTTCCCAAGCCCCACAGTCCTGGCCCTCAGCAGCCGCTAATCTACTTTCTGTTTTTCTAGACTTGCCTACTCTGGCAATTTCTTTTTTAATTTAAATTTGATTTTAATTTCTGAGATACATGTGCAGGATGTGCAGGTTTGTTACATAGGTAAAAGTGTGGCATGGTTTGCTGCACCCGTCAACCCATCACCTAGGTATTAAGCCCCGCATACATTAGCCCTTATTCTGATGCTGTCTCTCCCACTTCCCCCTCAGCAGGCCCCAGTGTGTGTTGTTCCCCTCACTAACATTGTACATATTCTAATACCACTTTCTTCCTAATGACAAATCTACGTGATGAGTCGGGGGGTTTTCTTGCTTGCTTATGTCTAGAGGACCCCCTGGCTTCAGGTTCCTGATAGGTGTGAGGATCTGGGGCGTGGTGTGAGAAACAGATGTCTCCACAAAGAACTTGGCTCTGGGACAGGAGATTCTCCATCATGCCCTATTGACGCTACTGCTGAAATAGGTTTTTTTTTCCTTCTGAAAACATTCACACACAGAGAGCCAAGGGAGCTGCTTTAGGTCATGGTGAGAATCAAGTGGACCACATGATGGTTTGAGGGGTTTTTTTGGAGCATGCATTCTGTGGAAAAGCATTGCTTTTCAGAAAAATTTGATTGTCTTGTATGTGTCAGTATTTCCAATGGAACAAAAGAATGAAACTGTTTCATTGGGCAATGTCACTTGTTCACCCCAAAAGTGATTTTCTCATGACCACATTGTCCTAGACATCTTTAATCTAGACAAAGATTCCCAGTGGTGCTGCACGGGTGCTAATGAGTGTGAGTCAAGGAAAATGTCAGTGTTACTGACATTGAGGTTTTCAGAATTCATGGACAGCTGCTTAGTGGTCTCCAAGGGAGAGAGCAAGAGAGAGCCTCGTGCTAGACCTGAAGGGCAACATGATTTAGAGGATCAGAGGGGAAAAAATGAGGACATTTGGGACATTGTTAAAGGAGAATGTCAAGGTTGCAATGTTAGGGGCATCAGTTCAGCATCATCACCGGGGCCCAGGCAGGATATGAGACCCCCTTCTGGGGAGGAGTGAGTAGGACTTGGCCTTCCTCTCTGTCGAAAACTTGATGTGAACATCACTCTAAATGCCTTGAGAAAGGAGCTTCCTTCCTGACCCATGTCTTTTCCATCTCTTTGTGTGATGATGGCAATGACACCAGCAGAAATTGCTGAGAGGGGCAGAACAGGAATCAGGTCGCCATTTTTCTGACACAGAGCAGATAGGACACAAGTCAGTTGGAATGGACCTCAGGATCAGGCCAGACACAGAGAGGTCCCAGGCCTGATCTTTCTGGGGCTGAGACAGTTAAGTTTTGATTTCTCACCTCTTCTGGAAGTCTCCTGAGGAATGTTCCTTCAGTAGACCCTGTTGGCCAAGGGTCTTCTGGCCCAGAAATGCTTTTCAACTGGACAGATTCCCCCAGCTCTTGGCCTGGGCAGCTGTAGCATTCCCAAGTAGCAGGGCAGGTGGGGAGGGACATGAGTTCCAGTGCAGGGTGATCTCAGCAAAGGGATGGGGACTGATCCCAGAGTCCAGGTCATCCTTTCAACTCTTGTGTGGAATCCGTAACATCTCGGTTTCCACTTATTTTGGAGATGGTTTCAAATCTTCCATCTCAAAGTCTGAGTCTTCCCACAGGTGAATAGAGGAACCCTTTCTGTGGGTGTTTACTAGCAGGGCAGTGACCGTGTCTTCCTCATTTGTCCTTACCCCAGAGCTCAGTCCTGGGAAGGACAAGTTAGGCTCCATTGATGTTTTAATGAACACACCTGGGCTGGGATCTAGTGCAGGTGTGGAAAGGTGTTCTTCCAGCTTGTTGAGCTCCACACTCATCCTGGAGCCTGCCCAGCTTCTGAGTCAGGGTCCCTGGAGATGAGGGCGAGCTCCTGAGGACAGTGAGATGCACCCACCCCTGTGCTCCTGCTGCTCTGCTGTAGTCTAGACAGGGTGTGTAGGGCCACACTCTTCCACTGGTTGCAAGCGCGTCCCTGCTGGAATCCCTCTGGACCTGGATGTTGTCCTCACTGTCATATGCCCAGCCCCACACAGTGCCTGGCCCTTGTGCAGATGCCCAGGAAGTAACCGTAAATGTGTGGTAGGATCACAGCAGCAAATGATTCTGCAAAAAACACCAGGATAGGGGAGTCAGGTCTTCCTCATGTCTGGATCTCTGGAGCTGTCCTATCTAGTGTGCTTCTGTCATATACATGTCTCTTTATAGTTAAATAAACTTAAATATGTACAATGAAATATTCAAAATCTCCTCACAACAGCCACCATGCAATGGACCAGCAGCCATACAGTAGAGGGCATTTCCATCCCCACAGAATGCTGTCTTGCATGTCTGCTGTGAGCCTGGCCCAGGCTGTGATTGTTGGACTCTTCTCACTGAAAGTGTGCACATCAAAGTTGGGATCTCAGGGTTGTGGGATTGGAGGTGAAACCTATAATGAGCCAGTGGAAGGAAAAGTGGAAATGTGATTCCTTCAGCTCCTCTTTCTCACTTGAAGGCTGGAAAGTGTGAGCAATGCCTTGTTGAAGACCTCTGGCTCCACAGAGCCTAGAAAGAGTCTGAGAACACTGAGGAAAGCTCAGGGTGATCTCATGTAATCCAGTGTGACCTCACCTGGAGTAGGAGGTTGGGTGAGTCACTCTCTGAAATAACTTCTTGCTGAGATTTGTGTCTCTAAAGATTGGCCAGTGGACACCATCCATGAGGGAAGCTGCAATAGGACAATTTCTGCAGGTAGAAAATGATACCGTAGGCCGGGCGCAGTGGCTCACGCCTGTAATCCCAGCACTTTGGGAGGCTAAGGTGGGCGGATCATGAGATCAAGAGATCAAGACCATCCTGGCCAACATAGTGAAACTCCATCTCTACTAAAAATACAAAAATTAGCTGGGCATGGTGGCGTGCGCCTTTAGTCCCAGCTACTCGGGAGGCTGAGGCAGAAGAATTGCTTGAAACCAGAAGGCAGATGTTGCAGTGAGCTGAGATCACGCCATTGCACTCCAGCCGGGGTGACAGGGGGAGATGTCATCTCAAATACAAAAATATTTGCTTCTGAAATATTGTGCCCCCATGCTAGGACCCTGTTGTCTGAGTTTCTGTATCTTTTCCTCTCGTAGATTTCAGTCTCATGAATGCATATCTTCCAATGCTGTTCTTTTTCAACATTATGATTATTTGAGACATATAAGAATTCATCAAAAATTTTGGGTTATCTTTTCCATTTCTGCACAAATGGCTGTTCCCAGTTTGATAGTAGTTGCTGTGCGTCTTTGGATCATTTTGTACTATTGTGTATTAGTTAGGTTTTATCTTCCTGTCTGTGAATATGGGATGCCTTTTCATTTATTTGTACCTTCTCTGCTTCCTTTCAGTCACATTCTGTTCTTACCAGCTTAAGGGTATTTCATCTCATTGGTTAGATTTATTTGGAAGTATCTAATGATGTCAGAGGTTATTATCCATGGAATTACATTTGTAGTCTTACTATTGGATTATTTATATTGATTGCATATTAACACAACTGCCCTTTGAGTGTTAACTTTGTACTCTGCAATTTTGATGAATTTATTAGCATGAATAGCATTCTTGTAGACTGTCTCCGATTTTCCATATGCAGAATGTTAAAGAAGTTCTCAGCTTCATACCTGTCTTCTCAAGTATATTGGAGGTCTGTTCATATTTACCTACTGACTGGTGTCCTTCCAATTGGTGTAGTAAGGTTGTTCAAGAAATACTTTGCCTACTTATGCCATAATTTATAGTTTTAATTCTTTGTTCATGCTATTGTATTTATTATTTTTCCATAGAGTAAAATGCAGTATTTCTGATTTGATTCTGCATACCTAACTTCCCTCTTTGTGTTGACTGAAAGAATATAGGAACATCTCTTGTGCTTCTGTCTTTCCACCATCAATTATCTTTTAAACTCTAGACTTTGGAATCTGAAGCAAATCTGGAATTGTGGAAATGTGAAGGAAAATGCACAAGAAAGAAACCTAATGTTGCTATTCCCATGGCTTCCCTCCTTACATCAGCCTGAATATATGTTTAGTTCACAGTATTTGAGAGCTTGTTGCTTCTACTCATATCAGAAGTTTTCCCAAATACATACTGATAATATCTATGTCTAGGCCAGTTTACCTACCAAAACATAGTTTTAAACATACTTTTGTGGATTATTCAAAATTCCCTATGTTCAGAGATATGAATAATATGCTTTCACCCAACCTATTACCCTCCTCAGAAGGAAGGAGTGCAGAAATCAGGTCTCCCGTGACACCATCCAGAGCACTTTTCCAAGGCCAAGCTACAGTCATCTCCATTACTTGGCAACAGCTTCAGTTGGAGCCACTTTTCATTTAAGAGAAAGAAACCATACAGGATATGATATCACATGCTTAGAACCTTCCATTATGGTAGATAATTCTCCTCCCCAAGTAAACTGGTATTTGTTCCATTTGACCAGGTATCTGTTGATCTTTCCTCAGGTCACTGGCTCATTTAGTAGACAATATGCACTTAAATTGTTTCTTTTTTTCAGAAGTAGCTACTGTGTGGAATCAGGATGTCACCAAAAGCATTTTTGACACTCGTACCTCATTCTTTCATCCCAAGGTTAGAGTTCAGTTGAAATGATGATTTTTGGACAGAGCAGTTGTGCATTATGGCATTGCCCCTGACTTGGGAGCTTATCTCTCGGGTTTACATGCAGCTCTGGAACATGTTAAGCTTTGAGATATCAAGCAAGTCAGTTCTTTTTTAATTTACCATTCTGAAGATCTACAATACACAGTTTATTTTAATAAACTCACTCAATCCTTACTACAGACCTCACCTAAACAGTGATTGTTTGCTATCTACACACTCCTTGGATGGAGAAACAGAAGGGCTAATGAATGTGCCCATGATTCTAAGCCCCTAAAGGAAGGAGGCGAGATATGAACCTAGGGATATAGCTCTAAAGCTGAATTGATAATGAATTGTTGAACTGCAATTATTACCCTCAGGAGGATGGCTCTCAACCCTACCATCACGGAGAGCCATAGTTTGGTTGCCTCACACATGCTAGTCCTAGATTTACATGAGTCTATGGAGATCCCAAACACTGTCTATGATTCCAAGATGGCTGCAGCAGTCACGTGGCTTAGGGCAGACAACAGTGAATGTAACTGCAGGATATGGCACAGCCATTGGTGTGAATAATACAGAGCTGCCCCAGATGCCTCTGTCAACAGGGTCAAATGCAAGTTCTGAATATTAGGAAGCAGTACTTAGAAATATTGAGAAACTCCTTTCAATGCTGGGGACATTCCTCAGCAGTTGGCCCCAGACAAATAAGATGAATGAGATATTTTTTGAGATAGTTGAAAACTCTTATCACCACAAGACCAAGAAATGATCAAATCCTGCAAACTACATCCATTAGACACAATGACAATTAAGGCAGCAAAAAAGCATTGGGTTACTAGCTCACCACACTCACTGCAGCTCTGCACTGCAGAGTTAAATCACATCAGCATCCAGCCCATGTCTCCCTTCCTGAAATACACTATGCTCAATGCACTGGCGAGTACAAAGATAGGATCCCCCCTAGGCAATTACTACACATGCATGACAAAGGAAAGGTGGACTGAAGAAGGGACTCTCGTGTGATTAACACTGGCTGTTTTATAGAATATAATTCCAATATTTCTGATTCTTCCATTGTCAACTGTAACAAAAGTTTAGTATATAACTGCAATAGACTGTTTTGCCTAGAATTGAATCCATCTGTCTGTTCAACTTAGCTTTTATTCGAGGTTTGAAAAGTCTAAAAAACAGAACTGCAGTGACATCCATTTATGTGACAGCCATTTCCCTTTATGTGAATCCATAAATGGAAAAATATTCTTGGGACGTAAATCATATAAATAAATATTGTTGTTATTTCTGTTTGACACAATAAATCCCTAGTGTCCTCTTCTAAAGAATAAACCCCACCATGATTACACATTGCAAACCAAAAAGTTATCTAAAACAGGTCTCAATCCAATTTAGAAGTTTAATTTGCCAAGGTTAAGGGCATGCTGGTGACACAGCCCAGGAGGTCCTGAGTACATATGTCCAAGGTGATCAGGCTACAGTTTGGTTTTTACGTGTTTTAGGGAAACATAAGACATCAATTAATACATGCAAGATGTAAATTTCTTCCGTTTTGAAAGACAGGACCACAGAAAGTTGGAGAAGGTCGGGGCTCCAGGTCATAAGAAGGATTTCAAGATTTTCTGATTGTCAATTGGTTGAAAGAGTTTTAAAACCTGGAATCAATAGAAGAAAGTGTCTGGGTTCAGATAAGGGCTGGGTTGACCCAAGTTTTTATTATGCATCTTTGAAACTGTTGCTAAATCTGGCAGCAGCATGATTGGGTCCTAGAGTACTGACATAGTCTTGAATATACTGTTTGTTTAAAAGAGCTTCAAAACGTGTGAGAGGCAGAAGGTTCCATTGAACCTTAGTGTGCATTTGAGTTTCCATTTTCGTTTGACTCTTGTGTTGCTGCATGATGCCTCCAGTACGAGGCGGAGACCTCCATGTCTCATCTCCTTCCTGCTGCCCTCCCTTGCCAGCCCTCTTCCACCCAGGGGGACAGCCCAGCAGCAACTCAGTCCATGCTTGATAATCACCCACCTCCATGCCCCACATCCAGCAAAGCTCCCTGAGTAGCTCACAGCCACCAACCACCAGGGTGCTGAGATTTCCTCTGTGTCCTTCCAGTGTCTTCAGATGACCAGTCCTGGGAAGAGGAAGAAGACCTGGAGGAGCAAAACCTCTATGTAAGACTCCTTTTCTTTGTCTTCTAAAGAAATTTTGCTTTTGTGATTTATTCTCAATTAATTTTGATACAAAAATCTGAAAACGTACATTATGTAAAGCGTATGCAATTCTCTTTGTGGGGGTGAAGTTCAGTGGGAGTGTCTTCCCTACTAACATGCAATACACTGGGAGGTTTTCAAATGGCAGCATCCATCATGGGCTGTAATGCAGAGGCACTGTCCTCAACACATTTTCCTCCTTGGGTTAAACATTGTGTGTTTGCCCATTAAATCCACTTTAAAGGTGAATTCTGTGAATAAAGATCTTATCGTTCCATAAGCATCCTCATGGTTTTGGGGCTGTTGACCTACGGCTCAGCCACCGTACCACTTCTAGTTTTCTACCCTTGCCAAGGGAATAACAGCTTTATGTGAAGGGCACCGCAGAATCTCATCCTCATAATGTTTTCTTTTGTTTAATTTCAGAAACTATCCCAGGAGAGGGTGAGAAGTAAGTACTGTGAAGTAACTCACTTCATGAAGGACCAACTTGCTGCTTGAGTGTATAGAAACCTGATTGTGGGATCCCACTAGGAAGGAGGATTGGGGGTCTCCTGAGAGAAAGTGATTTGGCCAATATAGAACTCCAGCCAGAGAGGCTGTAGGAAGGTTTGTCTACCCAGAGCAAAGACCAGGAAATGATGTGTGAGGCAGCGTGGCTTCAGCTGGAGGAAGAGGCGTGGGTGAGTCACTCTTTCTAATGACTTGTCCTGATGTTTTTGTTCCTAAAGGCTGGATTCTGGGGAGCGTCTTCAGGATCACTGAAGACGACCCCCAAGTTAGGGAACTACTTTCCAGGTAGGACCTGATGGGAAAGGGTTCCTGAGAGCCTTCATGTTATCCCCGCTGCTTGAGGGACTGAAGAAGGGAGTATGAAATCAGAAAGAAAATGAAAATGTGTGTGAGGTTTGGTTTGTTCTTTTCAAAGTTTATTGTCATAAAGGTAGGAATTGTCTCTCTGGGCTATGAGGGTGCTGTGTTCATTAGAGATGATTTTTGCAGTATGCCCGCTCTTTTCTGCCCAGTGAAACATCAAAACCTTTGGTTTGCATTAATCAGCATTTCTTGGGATTATGCACAAGGGATGTAGGGCTGGGCATTGAGTGTCATCCGTAAAGGAAGGAAGGAATCTGTGGGAACATCTCTCTCACAGGCATTTACTTGAACTTAGAGAAAAAGTTCTGCTCTGTGCCAAGGGGAAATTGATAACCACCCTCTAAACTTTTAAGATTTGTTATAGCACATTTATGTTTCTGTCCTGTCTGTGGGTTTAAAGGGGTCTCCCAGGGGTGGATGGCACAGTGAATGTTCACTCTGGGCTCACTGGTACATCTCCAGTCTCCTGGGAAGGCAAGGGAGAAGAGAAGTCTGACCTTGATCACATTTGTGGCCTCCACTTCCCACCCCTACCACGGATTCTGAGATATGGCTTCTTTCTCTCCAGTTCTCTAATTTTTGGGGAAACCAAGAGTTCCTTCCCACAGAAGATGGCATTACACTATTTCCTGTCTTCAAATATTAGGCTTCCATTGTTCTCTAAGTTGATATTTATAAGTTAAGTTCTGGACCTTTTATTCACAGATTGCTAAAAGTTGTGCAGCAAACTCCTATGATAAAATGTGCTGATAGCACATAATTCTGTCCATGCTACGGACGACATTTTTATCTTTGGAGGATCCTCATTTTATATAATAAGATACAAAACTAAGTGGGCACGCTCTATCCAGTCTGGGGCACTTCATTAAAGACCCGAGTTTGCTGCTATCTGTCATTTGCTTTTTTTCATGACACATTTGAACCACCTAAATATTGCCAGCACCCTCTTTTGGGACCCTGACATCTGAGAGGGTGAGATGGCACAACTGCAGTCATCCCTTTCCTCCCTGAAATTTCCCTCCTCCTTTAACCTTCTCCCTTAAGCAACCTGCTGTGACTGCTAATGACTTGTTTAGATCTCTCCAGGTTTGAACTATTATACATAGAATAAGTCAATATGTGTTTCTCGATGTCTGGCTTTTTCCCTCACATTATGATTTGAAATTCATTCATGTTCGTAAGTGTACCTGTAGTTCTTCCATTTCCTTGTTGCATACCATTCCACTGTAGTCACATATTAGAGTTTATCCACTCTACTGTTGATTGACATCGAATTTTCTTTTTCTGTTTTTCAATAATTATGGCTGTGATAAGTAATGTGGCTTTGAGTATTTTTGTCAATGGTTTTGGAATAATACTGGCACTCATTTCTGTGTAGTAGATTGTTAGAAGGGAACATATCTTTTATTGTCATGAATAGTGCCAAATATTTTTCAAAATGGTGATGCTAATTCATGCTCCTGTAGCAGCGTATGTGAGGAGACATTTCTCCAAATCCTTGTGAACTTAGTTTTTTCTCTCCCTAAAAATTCCATCACTGTGGTTAGTCTTTCATTTGTATGGCATCTTACTTAAAATTTTTAACCAAAAATTTTGTCTTAATCTAATGATGCAGGCCAGTAGATTTGTGTACACCCATCTGACCCCAGCCATGTAAGTAATCATTGATCAACATGTCACTGTGCCACATGACTGTCCTGAATAACAACTGCTTAAGTTATTAAAATGAAAAGGATGACTGATACACATTTGAGTCTTGGATACTATGTGGTCACTTCTCTATGTTGCCTCTTTGAAGCATCACAATCACTTTGAGGCATTATTAGTTTGGTTCTATTCATTATACAGATGAGAAATGTGAGTCTTAGTTAAGTAAATTATTCACCAGACACACCCACAGCTGGATCTCTCTAACAGCAAAAGCTAATCTATAAACTAACATGCTGCACTGCCTGTAGTGGCGAAGTAGACTTGCTGTATCAAACAGAATCACCTAGTCCTCAGTTGCACCATTCAGTAAGCATCAGCATAGCATGAAGTGTGCTCCCTGTTGTGTTGCGGGGACAAAACATCTATCCCAGGCCTCTGTGGCCGCCCATTCTGTCCTGTCCAATGAAGCTCTGTTCTGTTCCATTGGTCTACATCTTTGTTTCGGTACCAGTACCATGCTGTTTTGATTACTGTAGCAGTTGACTACATTTCTGATCAGGTTTACAATACTCGTTGAGAGAAACAGAGCGTTGTGCAAACAATCCACAGCATGACATGCCCCTCATAAAGCTTTGTTTCTGCGTTGCAGGTAGTGCCGGTGTTCCCTCTGAAGTGAGACTCTGGGAAGTATTCTGGAGTTATTGTCAAGAAAAAAAAAAGCTGGTTTCAATGTGACGTGCCACCCTGATTCTGGGATTGTGATAGGAGTAAGCATAGTGCAAGTGTTTTTTAAAAACCTGAATTCCCCACAGAAAAATCATGGCCAAATTTTGAGGCAGCAGCTGTGCTCCCTTTTGGGTGGCACTGAGTTGGGTGCTTGAGGATTGGCGGTGTCTCATGTGAGGCTGCATCATGTGATGTGAATGTGGAGCTTCTGTGCAGGCAAGGCTTTGTGTGTTCTCAGGAGAGAGTTTCCATTTACACAGCCCATTCGCCAGTGTCCACTTCTAAAAAATAAAATCCAGCCCCACTCTACTCTGTCTGTACAGTGACTCCTCCACTCTTACCAGAGCCATCCCTGGGTCTGGTTTATTATCCTCACTGTTCAGGTGGAGAACCTGAAGGACCAATGAGTGGCCCAGCTCCTGAGTTCCTGAATGAAAAAGCGAAAACATGAACCCAGGAGTGTGGGCCTGACACTGGCAACTACTGGCATGCTCTTAGTCAGGGGGTGTTTGCCACCACGCAGGGAGTCCAGCATTCATGTATAAGCCCTAAGTAGATCCCAGACACTGTCCATCATTATAAAGTGGCCTCCGTGGTCACACAACCCAGGACTGTAACCCAGTTACAGACACATCTCCCCACAGACTGGCGTAGTCATCAGTGTGAAAAGCACAAAGATCCCCAGGTCTTTGGATCAGCTCACAGGTCCTTTTCTCTTTAATTTTTAAGTTCAGGGGAACCTGTGCAGGATGAGCAGGTTTGGTACATACGTAAATGTGTGTCATGAGGGTTTGTGGCACAGGTTATTTCATCATCTACATATCAAATCTAATATCAGTTATTTTCCTGATCCTCCCCCTCCTCCCACCATCCACCCTCCAGTCGGCCCCAAGCTCACAAATTCTAAGAGGAGTGGAGGACCACATGGGCCAGTGCTGCCCACTTCAGTTGTGAAGTTAATTTGCTCAAAAGCTGGCCAGAGCACATAAGGATTGGTGATGATGTATTTTAGTAGATTTAGTAATATTATCTTCCCAAGCCCTAAAATGCTCAAACCCTGCCATCTGAAAATGGTGAGGAGAGGGACAGGCAGGAACTCTGTGCAGCACTTGGTTGGTAGCCTGGTTTCCATCCCCTCATGGGAACTTGCTTGTGCATGCGGGTTAAAGACCCTTCGCCTCAACCCAAGCCTCCTCCATGAGGAGACTCTCACTGGTGGCCAGCTACTGCAGCATATGGCCACCAGCCCAAGTGAAACAAAATGTTGCTTTAAAACAAGTTATGTATTCCTAGATTCCACTCATTGTTTTGTCATCTCTGCTCTCTCTGTGGTTATGTCTTCCTATTAATTTCTGATATTAATTTTATGATTTCCCTTTTTTCTTGATAAATCTCACTAATGACTTGTGTACTAGACTTTTCTTGAAAACAACTGTTGGTTTTCACCCACTGCTGAGTCATCATCCACGGCTGGGGCATCAGGGTCATCATCTACCGATGGAACATCATCCACAGAGGGGTCAACATTCACTGATGGAACATCATCCACTGCTGGGACATCATCAACTGCTGGGGCATCATCCACCAATGGGACATCATCAACTGCTGGGGCATCATCCACCAATGGGACATCATCAACTGCTGGGGCATCATCCACCTATGGGACATCATCAGCTGCTGGGGCATCATACACTGATGGGACATCATCAACTGCTGGGACATCATCAACTGCTGGGGTATCATCTGCCGATGGGACATCATCCACCGATGGGACATCATCAACTGCTGGGGCATCATACACCAATGGGACATCAACCACGGCCGGGGGCATTATCCACGGCCGGAGGCATCATCCATGGCCGGGTGCGTCTTCCATGGCCGGGTGCGTCTTCCACGTCTGGGACGTCATCCACTGCTGGGTGCATCTTCCACGGCTGGGGTCATCTTCCACAGCTGGGGTATCATCCACACCTGGGTGCATCTTCCATGGCTGAGGCATCATCCACGGCTGGGGCATCTCCCACAGCTGGGGCATCATCTATGGCTGTTTTGTTCAATCTGTATCTGAGCCACAGATCCAGATTATTAAACAATAATTTGAGTTCCACTTTTACAGTTTTTATTTGTTTCATAAGTTATTTGTTAATAATTGAATAAAATAATTAAACCAGAATTTTCCCCTTTTCATTATTTCTATTTCCATATAGAAAGAGTTGTTTTAAGAAAACAGATGCCTCTGTCTGTGTTTGTGAACAGGAGTGTTGGGTCTAAACCCTTTCTCTGGTAGCTCTGCAGGAAGATTGCCCACCTCACCCTTGCTTTCTGCAGCGGGTTCCAGAGGATTCCATTTAAAGGAGCATCTCTCCCCACTCTGCCTCACCTGACACCAGCTCTCCTGTACCGACTGGCTTTCTAAACGCTTTCTTCCACCTTCACTTCATTGAATTCAAGACTCTGGAAAATTGTTAAAAATTATAAAAAGGTGGGAGTGGGGGTGATCTGGAAATCTCTGCTATAATATTTTTAAAGGAATCTACTGAAACTATTTATGTTTTAAATAAAGCCATCCCTTAGCACTAGAATATCAAGCCATTCTTTTTTAACAACTTTGAGATATAATTCAAATGTTTTTATATGAACATATATGTGTGTATGTGTATATATACAACTATATACATGTGTGTATACATACACATAGTTGTATATATATGCACATACACATATGTATATTGTTATATATAGTTATGTGTATATATACACATACACACACACATATATATAGTTGTTTTAGGACACAAAAATACTGATCTTGAGAAAAAAGCATTGGCCTACATAAATATTGAAACTATCTGGCATAGCAAAAGTCCCCTTTAAGAAAATGACTTACAAAGCACAGAGTGACAGAAAATGCTCACGGTGTGTATATGTGAAGAATGTGTCATGTTGGCCCCAGCTGTCAACATTGCCAGTGTTGCTGCTGTTCTCAGTGCAGACAGCTGTGGCATTTGTTCAGAACCTTCAGATGCTGAGGGTGGCTGAGCCAGCCCTGCCTCGGCCACAGACCCTAAATTGGACAGAGGGGAGGGACTGTGGGTCAGAATCAGCATAGCGAGGAGGGCAGGTGTGTGGAGCAGAGCCAACTGTGGATCCCCTCTCCCCAGGTGAGGTGTCCCCTCCTCTGTACAGTGAGTGAGGAGGGTAAAGACAGGAGCCCTGGGTATGGTTCAGATGCGACTCCGCTTCCTGACACTCTGCTGTGGAGCCTGAGCTTTCTGAAGCCACCTTACGTCTCCCAAAACCTTCACGGGAACAGAGCCACTGCATTGAAATAAGAGCTGTGACCCGCCTCTTCCTGGGCCCCTCTGTCCTGAGTTCTCACAGCTGACCCTGTGGGGTGAAGGTGTGTCCTGGCAGGTCAGTGTTGCCACCCAAACCTACCCAGTGGGCTCCCTGATGACCAAACTCCCCTGGAGGCTCTGAGTCATTTTCCAGCTGGGAGAGGCCATCTCAGGAGTGTCCCTCACTGTCCCACACTGTCCTCAGATCCCAAAGCCTTCCTGCCTCTGACACACCGCGGCATCTCAGGTGGAGAGCGTTGGCTGTCCTGATTCTCCTTTCTGAAGCAGCTCACGATGTCAGAGAGGGGACAGGGCAGCCGGGAATCCTAGGTAAAGGGCATGGGTTGAAGGGAGGTCACTTGTTCCTGCCAGTTGTGCCAGCAGAGCATGTGTGGCACTTTCTGTCGGTGTATCCTGGGACCCAGAAGCGCAGAGTTTACTCACACTATTAACACTCATCATCAGCCACCTAAAGGCCTCTCTTTCATATTTTTCTTTATCACCATTTCAAATCATGTTTTCCTCCATCTCTGAGTCACCAACTCAAGTGTAAATCATGTGGTTCCATTCCGACTTCCAAATCATCTCTACAGACACTTAAAGAATTCATAGTGTGTTTCCATTTCTTAAGCAAATAATTTTTCCTCTTTAGGCCTCATCTGATTTATTTGTTATTTTTTCTAAGATTTAAACTCAAACATTTAATTTCATCCACGTGTGCATATGAACCATTTCCATTACTTCCAATGGGTCAGCATTGTGTAAAGTACATTTTAGTTTAAACCCTGTGCTGAGCATCCAGGTTGCTGCCGATACCACGTCACCAGTGAGGACTTCCTTCTGCATGTTTCCCTCCATCTCTGAACCACAGTGGACTAGCTGTGTGGAAGGTGCACACTTAATGTTACTATGTGCTGAGGGACATCCTGCCGGATGGCTGACCTCCTTAATATCCCAGTTGTAAGAGCTTCTGAAGCTCCACAGCCTGGCTGGAAATTTATTTTTATTTTTTAAATTGCAACATTAGTTGTCTACTTGACACTCACTGGTTTCATGCCTCATTCAGAAGTAACTGCACAATCCTAGGGCATTCACAGGAACCTATAGGTTTTGCCAGCCCCGCCCCTGGCTGGCTGATCTCCAAACCCTTTCACTGGCTTCCCGCTGAGAAGGCTCTGGCAGCTCCTGCTCCCCCCAAGCCCTTTTGCTTTGCTTTCTGCCCTTCCAGGCAGTTCCTCCCACCACAGATGCACTGGGCTCCACAGGGGTTTCTTTCACTTCAGGTGGATCAGAACATGTGACTTTTATTCAACAACATTTTGCCTTCTCTAAATTGCTTTGTTGTGATATTTGTCCATTTTTAGTGACATGTCCATTTTATGTCTTTTCTATTTTTTCTTCTGAAATCAGATTGTCCTCGCTAATGTCTTTCCATTGTTCCATAACCCTCTGCAATTTTGCCTGTTGGATCCTTCTTCTAACAAAGCACCTTAAATAGTCATTCTGGAACTCAGAAGGTTATGTGACTTATCAAAATCCTAGAAACCTCAGCAAGTTCAGCACATGAAAGTGCACTCAATCCCAAGTCATTAGCAGAGTCCACATTGAAACTAGTTTCTCACTCTTACACCCACCAGGATAGGCACGTTATCAGAGACAAAAATGCAAAGGGTGGTGAGGATGTGGAGGAATTTGAACTGTCAGGTTACTCTGGGAACATACTTAGTTTCAACCATTTTGATAAATGGCTTTCTAGTGTGTACTACAGTCATCAGCACCTGTGACCCTACAGTCCCACTCCTGCCATCTATGTCCAACAGACATGTATGAGCCAAGGATGTTGGTGTCCACCTGGGGGACTTTACAGATGCCTTGTTTCAAACAACCATCATGAGAAACAGCAGAGTGAATGTAAAAAACACAGAGGTGTAAACTAGTTGTGCCAGCTTTCTACAATGTTATATACTGACTCAGCAGTACAAAATGACAAACGCTTCATCACGTGGAACATGGGTGAAATTCACATATTCACATATAATTTTCAACCAGAAACAAAAGAGTACATACTGTAGGTTTGCATTTATATGATGTTTAAAAATAAATTTAAAATGTGTTGATCATGATCAGGGTAGGTATGTCCTGGGGTTACTGCCTGGAAATTAGCTGCATAGGGACTGCCGGGGATTTACATCTGGGCGGTGGTAAGACAGTGTTTGTAAGAAGGCAGCCGTCTGCGCATGTCATATGTGTGCACTGTGCCGCGGGTAAAACAACCATCACCTAAAAACTAATGCAAATATTATCATTCCATCATGCAAGTGTCCATCCTTATTGTCTCCCTGTGAGTCTATCTATATTTTAAATAGAAGTAATTTCAATTTTGTATGTACAAGAACACGCTCACACTGCTCTCTTTTAACTGGGAAAACCATGATAGCAAATTCTGTAAAAGACATGACAAGAAAGGTGAATTAAAATTCAAACTCTTTTGAATACTGTTGCCAAAATATCACACAGTACATTAGTAATCTTGATTCCGAGGTTTTTTTTTTTTTTATTTTATTTTACTAAATTTGGGATACATGTGCAGAATGCACAGGTTAGTTACACAGGTATACATGTGCCACGGTGGTTTGCTGCACCTATCAACCTGTCATCTACGTTTTAAGCCCCACATGTGTTAAGTATTCATCCTAATGCTCTCCCTCCCCTTGCCCCCTACCCCTGACACACCCCAGTATGTGATGTTCCCCTCCCTTTGTCCATGTGTTCTTATTGTTCAGCTCCCACTTATGAGTGAGAACATGCGGTGTTTGGTTTTCTGTTCCTGTGTTCGTTTGCTGAGGATGATGGCTTCCAGCTTTATCTATGTCCCTGCAAAAGTCGTGAGCTCACTCTTTTTTATGGCTGCACAGTATTCCATGGTGTATGTGTGCCACATTTTGGTTTTGTAAAGGAAAGACTGGGGTTTTGATATGGATATAAATGTGGTGGGATGAGGACAGGATCCCTACTGTTTAGGGTGCTGCTGGGGAGAGTGGTGAGAAGAGACAGAGCCTCAGGTTAGAGGAATGGACATTTGGTTAGAAATAGGACCTGGGTGGTCCTCAGGGACAGTCCTGGGGTGGGGTCTCCAGGCTGTAGCTGTGGAGGGTTCCCTCAAAAAGGAGAAGGGACTCTGTGCATTGTCCCTGCAGGGCTTGGGATGCAATAGGAGTCTGAAGACGCTGAACTTTGGTTTGGAAGAAATGAACAGGAAGAAAGGTCCACTCTGTGCTGGTGCAGCCACTGCCCATCCTCAGCCAGGCCTTAGTCCAGCTGCACAGACAGTGGCTCAGATCAATAGTAAGTCAGGCGGGAAGCTTTATAAACTGAGTTCATCAAGCTGACACTCCAGCCCAGGCGTCACTTATCAGACAAGGGCATTAGCTGCTCACCCACAGTTGGTCAAGTGGAGGGAAGCGAAGCGGTCATGTGACAGTTTATAATGTTGCTTTCTAATACAGTTAGGGGTCAGTTGGCTGCAGGGGTCCCTTGTAACCAACTGATCATTGGAAACGTGTAGCCCATGGCAGCTGACTGTGACGCTGCTATGAAGGGATTGCCCTGTTTTGAATCACCCTCGTCTTTCCAAGGGACTTCATTTGAGGTAAACCACATCCTGTTTGGGGTCTGGGATGGAAAGGAAGAGACAGAGGCCGGGTCTTGTGTCCAAGCTCTTTTCTGGGCTCAGGCATCTATTCCAGGACATCAGCCCTCCCACAGAAACCTTGGGTCAGGACATCTTGAGAGTCAGGGGAGTTCATGTTTTGGGGGGTCTAGAGCATGATCTGGAGGTCTGAAGTGTGAAGACATCTCTGGCCCCTAGGCCTCAGGTATGTTTCTGCCCGGGGTGCATCACACAGCAGTGTGGTGACTGGAAGGTCACATGCCTTTAGGAGAATTTCTTCCACCTGTGAAGCACAGGCCACAGCTCCTATTCTGCCCACCCTCAGGGCTGACGTGGACATCACAGGAGATGATCGCATGTACTGTCCATACGCTGTAAAGCCTCTCACACAGGCAAATGAAGAAAAGCCAACCTCCACCCTCCCCTGCCCTGGAGCATCCATGTCCCCTCTCTGGTCACCCACTGTCAAGTGCGTAGCTTCTTCTCCCAGGCATTTAATGATGGAGGAATCATGGAGCATTGAAGAATCAGCCGCTTTTTCTAAAGCTTTAACTCTGTCCAATGATCTTTGGCCTCGTCATGCTAACCTGTCAGCCCTATTAAAGTGTTTAGATGGCAGTGCAGAGAACTAGAGGCTGAGGGGTTGCAGGACGTTCCCTGGTTCTCGTGGCTCTAAGTGGGACTGAGCCCAGGCCCTCAGGTCCCAGCCCCCATGCTCAGTCACTCTGCTCAGCTGCCTTTCTGGACCATCTCATCATAAAGGCATTTTCCACACAACCTTTCTCTTGGTGTTTCAAGTGCACGTGAAAACCCAAGATCTTCCGAAAGCCCAGCGTTGGCTCAGAGGCTGTCGGGGAGTCAGTGCAGTGGGATCCATGGTGTGAGCTCTGCATAAATTATGGTCCGTTTCCTCTGGTCTTCTGCCAACAAGATGTCAGCAGCTCTCTTTACTGTGAGTGCATTTCCCAGGATCTTAGCTGATGAATTTGAGGAGAAAAGCATTTTCCTCCTTCAAGAATCTATACAGCCCCAGACCAGCAGCAAGTGAAGAAGGGGTCCCCGACCAAGCACAGGCACACCTGCAGACGGTGAGCTGATGGCACTGCGGATACTCAGCCCTTATGTTGATTCAAGAATAACGATTGCAGGTTTGTTCCAAAGTTGCATATTTAAAATAAATCAATAAAAATGCTAAGCCATATTGTTATTCATGTGAGAAAAATTTAATTTACTGTTCAATCAGTAGTGTTTCAACCACAGGAAGATACACTCAACAGCTCAGCTTTGGTTCACATTTAATAGCGAAACACATCTGAAGCTCCTGATGAGACATTAACTGATTGTTAAACATTTGCTGCAATAGATCTCCACCTAAAATAGTGTTGCCAAATGACTCTTCAATTAATAGACGTTATTATTTGGATAATTTTTACATTAGCAAAAAATAGAACAGAAACTGAAGTTAGCACAGGCCTTTTTCCTCCATTTCCCCCATAATTGTTGTATCAGAATGGTGCATTTGTCATAGTTAATGAACCAATATTTACACACTATTAACTTACGTATTAGCATTATTATAACTTTCTATTTTGCATTTTCATGGTTTTTTTTTAATTTGCAATGTCTTGCTCCACCTTGCATGCATTCATTGTTCTGCTGCTGACCACCCCCTGTGCTTCACCTGTTATTCTTTCTCTCTGTTCCTTGGAAACAGCTTTTTTTTTTTTTTAAGACCAACCTCACTCTGTTACCCAGGCTGGAGTGCAGTGGCGCGATCTCGGCTCCCTGCAACCTCCACCTCCCAGGTTCAAGTGATTCTCATGCCTCAGCCTCACAAGTGGCTGTGATTACAGGTGCCCCCCACCACAGTTTTAGTAGAGACAGGCTTTCCCTATGTTGGCCAGGCTGGTCTCTGACTCCTGACCTTGAGTGATGTGCCCACCTTGGCCTCCCAGAGTGCTGGGATTACAGGCATGAGCCACCACACCCAGCTGGAAACAGGTGATTTGTTAAATTGTCTCTAGAGTTTGCCTTTTTACAAAATGACACCTAGCTTGAATCATAGAGTATGTAGCTTCTTCAATAGACATTAAATATCATGCCATGTTGGTCCATGGTGCCAGCACCTTGCTCTGAAACATCCCAACCTCCAGAACTGAGAAAACACTGCATTTATACCACCCAGCCCATGGTATTTGGGTTACCTTTTCTTTTCTGTGGACAGGGTCTCACTGTGTTGCCCAGGGTGGAGCACAGTGGTGTGATCTGAGTTCATTGCAGCCTTGACCTTCTGAGCTCAAGTGATCCTCCCATCTCAGCTGGGACCACAGCTGCACACCACCATGCCAGGCAAATTTTCCCTATATTTTTGTAGAGATGGGGGTCGCACTATGTTGCCTAGGCAGTTCTGGATCTCCTGGCCTCAAGCAATGTTGGGATTCACTCAGGGTGGCTGGCCAGATATTAAGGGAAATATCAGGGAAAGTTATAAGATATAGACTCAAACATTCTGGAAGGCAAAAAGATTTTCATAACTTGTAATAATGGAATAGGCTGAAGGCAGCCAGTTCTTACCTTAGAGCATGAGGTCACAGGTAAAAATTAGGGGTAATAGAAGCTTCCCCAGTTAAGTCTGTTCACCCCACCTTCCTTTGTCTCTAGCTCCCTTGTTTACTCATGTGGTCTGAAAACTAACCTTTGAGCCAATGGCCCTCTGGGAGAAGGTCAAAGGGAGATTACCCCTTAATGGTGTTTGCTCTGGGCCCTGGAACCAAACCTTTACAGTGTTAACTATCCACAAGCATGTTGACTTAGAACTTCTGTCATTAAATATAAACTGAATAAATGCTAGGAGGGACAGTGATTGAAGGCTTGGGTAGCTCAATGGCCCTCTGAGAGCAGCTGACTTGTTCACGGTACTTTATGTGTGGAGGGTATTTATTCATCTGTCACAAAGTCAGGGTTTGCAGGCCCGGCCCCCGCAGGTGGGGATCAACATCTCAAAGCAATCCACCTGCCTCAGCCACCCAAGGTACTAGGGTAAGAGGCAGGAGCCTCCTCGCCCAGCCAGCCTTGTTCTAGCAGCCTGCACTGACCCTGGCCGACTCTTCCAGATGACACTGGTTGGAGAGGGCAGTCGGGAGGGGCAGTATCAGGCTTCGAGCTGTGTGAAAGGGGAAGTTTTGCCCAGCAGCAAATTCTCTCTGGATTAAGAGTGTGGTGATTGGCAGCCACAGTGAACTAGAGAGACGCGTCCTCCAGGGAAAGCCTGCACCTCCTTCAAGGTGTCTGTGCTGGCTTCTGGGGCCTTTGACCACTGCTTTCCATTGAGTACTCTGTGTTCACAGCGGGAGCAAAAGACCTGAGAAATTCCACGCAGCGTGACTGGTCCTCATGGTCTCTTCTCTCCTGTAATTGTAGGTGACCCCAGGAAAACAGCCTGGATTCTGCAATCACTGACTCACTGATGAAAAATCCAGGTGAAAAGAAAGGCGGGGCTTTCCTGCTGCCTTCAGTCTGGAGATCTCATTCCAGCTTCCCACTGGGCACAAGGCAGGGTGGTGGAAGGAGCGGCTTTTGCAGGTGAAGAACCCTGGTCTCATTGTACAGTCCCTGAAGGAGCCATGTCCCTCTAAGTGGGTGGGTTTGTGCGCATGGGACTCTGGGGGGGTCTTCATGGGTGTCATGTGGTGTGACTGAGTGTGTGTGGAAGTGTGTGTGGGAGTGTGTCTTCTCAGGAGACGTGTCCCACCTACACAGCACAAGTGCCACATCAACGTTCTCTAGGGGAACCCCACCACCACTGTGTGCTTTCCACACATTGACACGTTCATGGCTCACCACATCCTTCCCCATGGGCTCACTTTCCAGCCCCGTGCCTCAGAAAATGAGGCACAGAGAATGACCCGTGCTCCTGAGCTTTTCTGTGAAAGAGATGCAAGTGAGTGAGGGGTGGGACCCCGTGTGGAAGCTCAGGACCACTGGGTGGCATTCCTCCCTCAGCAGCGGGCTCCTGGGTCACAGGGCAGGGGTGATACAGCCCCATGCATATCCCTGGAAGTACCTGGGCATTCGGAGTTCCAAGACATCACCCACGGTTAAAAGGTGGCCCCAGTGCTCACATAGCCCAGGTCATCTGTGCATATGTCACAGATTTTCACCAAGCCATTAGCCTAAAAAGTCCAAGTCATGGAAACAGAGTAGAAGGGTGGTGTTGGATAGTGAAGAACATGGAGAGCTGGTGAAGGGCACCAAGTTTCAGTTATGCGATGAGTACGTTCTGGAGACCTGGCACACAGCATGGCAGCCGTAGTTGATAGTGATAAACTGCACACTCGGAATTTGCTGAGAAAGCGCACCTGGAATATTCTCACCACACACACAAATGGCAACCATGTGAAGGGATGGGAATGTTTATGAGCTTGATGGCGGTCCTCATTTCACATTGTTTGCATATACCAAAACTTCACATTTTATACCTTAAATATACATATTTTAGAATTGTTCAATTCTGTCTCAATAAAGCCAGGAAAATAGTCTCAGAAATGTTCTGTGAGCTACACATCCTGGAAGTGATGAATTAGAACCGGCAGGAACCCTGGTGATCAGTGGGGCCCATCAGCCTGGCTGAAGCGCCCCAGGATGGCAGAGTTAGAGCACCAGCTCCTGGCCCACACCTCCCCCTGTAAGTAGCCACCCTTCCGGCCTGTGTGAGCAGGTCCAAGGAGATGTCAGGAAGATATTGGCAGTTTAGCGGCAGTTAAACATGGCAGGAGAGGTCGGGGACTTTCTTGTCGCATCACAGTGTAGAGTTGGGCACATGGGGACACTGAGCATTTCCTGATGATTTAGGTGGTCTCTCACTCCATAGCTGAGGACTCTGAGCCTCATCCCAGTCTTGCTTCTCTTTTCCAAGCCTCTTCCACCCAGGAGGATGACTCAGCAGCAGTGGAGCCCATGTGGCACACCCACCACACCCATGCACGGCAGGGCTGCATCCATCTCAAGCCAGGGCCCCGAGTCATCCACAGGCAACACCACCAATGCACTCCCAGCCAGTCCCTCTGTCCTCCTGGCCTCCCTGAGAGGCTGCTGGGGGAAGTCCCTCCTCACAGCAAGGAAGGAGTGCCTGTCTTTGTCCAAAATTGGGGCGATGCTTTGTTGATGTATTTCATTTCAAATTGGCTCATGTATGAAAATCTGGCAATATACACAACATGTGATACTGTTCCCTGGCAAGACAGGGTCAGTCACGGATGGCAGCCTCAGCTCATAAACAAACCGGGAGAGGGCCTGCCCTCAGCACCTGTACTCCCTCCTTCTGGGACTAAGAATTTCCCAATTGCCAGCCAAAATAGACTCAGGAGACCCATCCTCCAGGGAAAGCTCCTGCATGTCCTACGGGTGTTCTCACCCTCCCTGCGGGGCTTTGACTGGACTACAGTTTCCCCTCTGCTTTTCTAAAGCAACCTGTTCTGTAATTATGATACAGACATGTTGGGAAGGGAAGAGCGTGGTCCCTTTAAATGATATGAAACAGGGGAAGGGAAGGGCTGGGTAGAGGAGGGTGAGGTCCCTGGTAGGGCTCCACCCCCACAGAACTAAGTGAGGGCAAGCACTCCTGCCTTTGTGCCCAAATGTTGCATTTCCCACGACAACCCTGGCCCACCACGTTGAGAGAAGCATATCAGTGGAGCAACACAGGTGGCTGGACATTGAGAGGGATGCCCTGTCAGGTGCCAGCACGCAGGCAGGCCACGGGCAGAAGCAGAATGACTTGGAGTTTGGCCAGAGTGGTCGAAGAAGAGTCCCACCACTGGGGAAGGATTGGGCCGCCAATGTCCCACCTCCAGGGAAAAGCCATCTCCCTGCTGGCTTCCTGATCTGCTGAGAGCTTCTCCCACTCAATGAAACCTTGCACTCATTCTCCAAGCCTGTGTGTGATCCGATTCTTCCCTACACCAAGGCAAGAAACCCTGGGATTGAGAAAGCCCTGTGTCCTTGTGACAAGGTAGAGGGTCTAATTGAGCGGGTTAACAGGCGCCACCTGTAGACAGCAAGCTAAACGATCACCCTGTAACACACGCCTACTGGTGCTTCAGATGCAAACACTCACCCCTAGACACTGCCGTGGGGGCAGAGCCCCACAGCCTGCCCGTCTGAAGAAGTGAGCCGCACCCCCACCGCACACCCTGTGGGGGGAACAAGGGAACCTTTCCCGTTTCAATTACAGATCATCCCAAGAGTGAGTAAAAGTGCATGATCTAGAATCACTCACTTGCTGAGAAGAAGTGGAGGTGACATGGAAAGTGGAACTATCCTTTAGGCTTTGGTTGGGGAGGCTCCTTGATTCTGGGTTCCTGTGAGGGGTGAGGATCAGGGAGGTGGTGATGGAAGCTGACTTTCCAGATAAAGAGCAATGGGTGCATTTCAGGAAGGAGGTGTACTCCCCTTCAGATGGTGGGAGGCTGACGTACGGGGCGGGTGCTCTGTGTGTGGATGCGCCCACTGCTCTCTGAATGTGGCTGTCTGGGAGGCCCTGCATTCATGTCCCCCCTGGCAGCACAGCCACTATCGTCAGTTTCCAAATGAAAAACTCGCATCTCCATGATTGCATATATATATATATATTTATTTATTTATTTAAATTTTATCAAATGTATGCTTTGTATGTGTGTAGTTCATGACACTCCAGGCTGTGGCCAGGGCCAGGGGAGATGAGGGTGGGCTCCTGGGGACAGTGAGGTGTCCATTCCCCTCTGCTGCAGCCTCCCTGGTTTTCCAGCACAGGTTGGCAGCCCCATGCTCTTCATTCTGCTTACAATTTGTCCCCAGCTGTGAACCCCTCTAGGACCTGGAAACAACCCGCTGTTTAGCATCCCTAGGGCCTCACAGAGTGGCCAGTACTTGTGGCTGTGTGCGGGAAGTACCTACTAGATGAAAGATGGCACTTTTCCATTGATAGCTGATCTGCAAGGAAAAACTCGGGGAGGCGGGGTGATGTCCCCCACATGTCCGGATCCCCAGCACTATGCTCTCCAGGGTGGCAGTCATTAGCCAGGGGTGTCTATTCTAATTTTTTAAATGTACTATCTAGTCCCTCATCACCCTGGGCACGTTTCCAGCACCCAGCAGCCCTGTACACAATGCAGAGAGAACATTCCCGTCTTGCAGCAGCGGCTCTGACCTGGCACAGGGTCTGTTTGTTGGATCACCGACTTGAAGCCTGCCCGTAGTGGTTGGGGCCCCACATTGATAAGGCTGGCGGTGAGAGCCATAATGACCTAGAGGACAGGGGAGTGGCAGGTTGAAAGGGGGTCCTCTCTTGATGGAAAAGTTTGCAAATGTGAGCAGTGACTTGATGAAGGCCTCTGATGCCAGAGAGCCCACATCAGTTCTGAGAAGGCAGAGGACAGAGCAGGGAGTTGCTGTGGGAGGCGGTGTGGCCTCCCCTGTGGCAGGCAGGATGGGTCAGCTCCTCTGAGTAACACCTTTCTTGCTGGCATTTGTGTCTGCAGAGCTTGATTGGCTGCAGGAGGCATGGTTCCAGCAGTGACAATGAAGACACTCCAGGTAGATGCACACACTGGAGAGAGGCTTGAGACGTCAATCACCACCAGCAGGGCTCTGTCCTGCAGTCCTGGACTCAACGATGGGTGAATAAATGCACTCTCACACCTGCTTCAGTGATTCAAGTGGACTCAGGATGGTCATCAGCTGCTTTCAGAGGGTGACTGCAGCCAATGGACCAGACCCCTGTCCATCCTCACATTTATTCCGTATGAATTCCATAACAGGGGTTCTAAGCCAACATACCTGTGGATAATTAACATGGTGAAAAGAGTAGCCCAGAGCAAACACCATTAACGGGTAATTCCCCTTTCACCTCCCCCTGACTGGACCATCCAGCACAAAGTTTACATGAGGAAAAAGACTAGAGGCAAAGGGATGTGAGATCAACACACTTAACTGGGAAAGCCTCCCGTCGTCTCCATCTTTTCCTAACGTAATGGACCGGCTGCCTTCAGCCTGTCCCAATAAAACCTCTCAGCCTTCCAAAAGGTTTGAGACTAATCTATAACTTTCCCTAATATTTCACTAATATTTTGCCAGCCGCCCCAGATGAATTCCAACAGAGGCTTCCCAGAGGCAGCCCAGCCAGGCCTGCTGCCTCAGAAATGAGGAAATGGGAGGGAGAGGAAACCAGAAAAAAAGGAAATATGCATAATTTGTAAAATGTTAATGATACAATTAAAAAAGCCATTATGCCTACGGCCTTTGAGTTTCATGTTTGTCACCATCTTTTCTTGCTTTGCTTCTCAAAGATTATCTTCGCCACATGACCTGATCTTTTCTGCCTCTGGCACCACCAAATATCAGACACTTGGGTTTTGTTGTTTATTATCTCTTGAGAACTGAGCATAGAGTTACTGGGCTGGGTGTTGGTGCTGGCCTGCACTGCGGGACATCCACGGGCACAGCTCTCTCCCAGACACTAGAACCAGGGACCCAGCTCTCCCAGAGTATGCCAGGTGGGGTTGGGAGTGGACCTCTCCCGTCTGCACTGCACTCCCAAGTCTAGTAGCAGCAACTTGGCGTTTCTGCCCCTCCGCTTACTCCTGGTTTAATGACACTCCTGTGGTTGTGGAACTTCACGTGTCGGCCTCAGTGTGGAGCAGTTGTAGCAAATTCAGCCCCTTCCATTATGACCTCTGGAGCTGGGACGGCCCCTCCAAGTCCTGACCTGGGTTAGGGGCCAGGGCCTCATCACTGCACACAACTCAGTCATGGAGTGCCGGCGGTCCCTGGAAGTGCAATTGAGTGACCCCTTACCAAATTGCAAGACCCATAAGGCATCTCTGATGACACTGGTTGACCAGTAATATTCAGGCATTTGGGAAAGCACACACCGGCCTGAAGAGGCATTGTGATGGACACCAACAAGTTCACTAATGTCCACCCTGCACACTGTTTAGACATGCTCATTTCATGGGGCAGTTTCTCCAGGAATCTGTTTGGCCTTTTTCCCCAGAAAAAAAAAATGTCAAGAGGTCATCAGTGGAAGGAGCCATAGAACCTGCTGGTCTCCAGCGGTAACTGAGGCTGGCTGTCCTCCTCCTCCACTGCCCTTCCAGCTGCCCCAGCCGGACACTGAATGTGTGTCCACAAAGTCATGTGTGGGTATCCAAGCCCCAGTGCAATGGCCTCAGGAAGCACAGTCTCTATGCAATGATTAGGTCTTAAGGGCTGAGGCGTAGCAAAGGAGCCTCCCATAGCTTCTCCCACCCCGGCCCTGCAAGGACGCAGCAGAAAGACAGCCACCAACAAAGGAGGGGGCAGACCCCACCAGGCATCACCTCCCCAGCACCTCCATGTTGGGCTTCCCAGCTCCCGGAACAGTGAGAAGTAAGTTTCTGTTGCGTGTCACCTAGTTTACAGGATTTTACCACAGTGCCCTGCACGGGCCATCTGCGTCATGTGAAGAGGCTCGCTGTGCCACGGAGCACAACACCAGCCTCCTGCTCAGGCTGGGCCCCGTGATGACAGGGCAGCCTTGTCACCAAGCAGGGAGCCTAAAATCCGACGGGGACCCCTGGGACCCGGTTGCTGGTGTCACCTATGAGACCCTGGGCAAAGAAATTAGACTGGGCTTCTGATGGACGCAGCGGGCAGAGCGCTGGTGATGACAGCCCCAGCAATGCAGCCACAGGAGTATGAGCAGCCCTCCAGGAGCCGTGGACAGTGACGTTTCCTGAGTCACCACAGCCTGGGAGGCAGCTCCTGAAAACAGATGACCAAAAGGTCCGGAGGGGAGATGGGGCAGGAAGGCTCCGTGTTGCCTGCCCTCTCCCAGTGCAGAAGCTCCCCCGAGCTGCACAGGCAGCCAGGACAGTGAGCAGGAGGAACCCGGCCTTAGTGTAGATGGCCCAATGCGGTGCTGTTCTAGACCTGCTCCTGCAGGGCCAGCCCCAGCACCTGGGGTCACACCGGAGCCCTGTGGGGTGGGGCTCAGACAGAGCAGCTCCTTTCCAGGGGACTCATGGGACAGCCTCCACTACCAAGTCACTGCATATCAGCCGCTGTGGACTCATGGCACCCTGGCCTGGAGGAGCCTTCCCACTGTCCTTGCTCTGAAGAGCCTGGCCCAAGGTGCCCGCTGCGGTCCCAGAGGCATAGGGTGCTGCCCTTGCTCCTGCAGGCCTTTCCTGTTCCCAATGAGCACCTCACAGTCCAGCGTGGAGGACTCAGGAAGAAGAGTGGCAGCAATGCTGGCAAAACCACCGGGGACTGCTCAGGGAGACGTGCGAAGGGCATCGCACGGCCCCTTGGCCAGAGAATCTGTGCAGATGCCTGCTCAGCATATAACATGTATAGAGCATCATGAGTCTCAAATGGAAAATTAAGTTGCCATGCTGTCTCATTACGCAAACACAGTGATGGCGCAGAGGGAGTCGAGCGTGAAGATCTCTTGACGGGACGTGGACAAGTGCACCTCTGAGACCTGCTGCCAGGAGCACAGCCACTCTGCAAATGCTTGCTCACTCTTCCCAAAGCTCACACAGACTCTGTCCGAAGGTATTTCATTCTAGCCTTAGTGAAATGCCCAAGACAAACAAAACTGTGTGTCCACATAATGCTTTCCAGAGGAAGGGACATTGCAGGATTGTTCATAATGGATTAAGCTGGACACAACCCAAGTGATGGCCAGTAGGTGAATAGATTAAAATATGTCCATCCAGTGCAGCCCTGGGCAACATAAACACACAACAACACGAGTGAATTTCAAAGCTGCTGTGTTGAGGGCTAGAAGGTTGGTATGACAGAGGACGTGTTACATGTTTCTACAAGATGAAATCCTACACAAGAGAAATCTCATCTGTAGTGACAGAAAGCAAATTCCTGGCACTTGGAGCCAGGGATGGTGGGATAGTCTGTACATTCATTGTGGAGCTGTTAAGAGATTTTCCCTCTCTGTCTCTCTCTCTACACACACACACACACACACTCACACTCACACTCACACACACACACACACACACTCACATACACACACACACAGAGTCACTCACACACATTTGTTTATCCATTTCCACATATTAGTCATTTCTAACAAGCTGTGCTCTTAATATAAACACATATGATTTCATATGAAGCTACTTCAATAACGCTGATTTCAACACAGAACTACTGTGCTATTTGCATTGAAGCAGCCCATGGCCGAGTCATGGAGAGGTGGAGAAAAGAAGGAACTGCATTCTCAGGACTGTCAGGCCTTGTACCCTGGGTTGGGGTGGAAAACTCAGCAGAGGAGCAGCCTGGCTGGAGTGGGGGACAGCCCCGACCCTGACAGCGCAGGTGAATTTAAGGCTTCTTTTCCCATGGTCTTGAGCACTGTGTGATCAGCACTGAGGCTGCTGTCCCATGTCAGTGTCATCATCAGCCTCCTGCACTTACTGGAGCCCAGGGAAGCTCTGGGAGGCTGAGCTGCTGACTGGAGCCGAGACCTGCCCTGGGATTCGGAGCAGGCTCGTCCCAGCCGAGCAGATGTTGAGACATTTCCCGGCTGTCCTGGCAGCAGGACCCCGGTTACCACCCATGTTGCTGGTGTTCCCTGTGGGTGGAGATTCTGCCTCCTGGAGGCTCAACTCTGAGGACCACTGGGTCAGCACAGGCTGAGACCTGACTTCTGGAGGGACAGAGAAGCTGGAAACTGCAGAGTCCAGGACAGTGTATGCTCAGAGAGGAGAGAGGGGTGTGTGGGGGTGAGAGAGGGAGAGACGAATGACCATGCCCTGTGGCCTCAGGGAGCCGTTCCCTCCAAGGCAAAGTGTGAGTGACCTCCATTCCTCCCAGCACCTTCCCACACCCAGAGAGCAGCTCTCCATGCACATCCATCTCTGGGCTGGTTCTTCTTTGTGAGACCTGTCTCGGAGCAGTTTATGTTTTCGGTAGGGAGGAGGAATGTAGAGCAGATGAGTCCAATGTTAACAATTCCCCTTCCTCAGAGTGCCAGGTCCCACAGAGTGCCAGACACCATCCACTGTCTTCCCTGCAGGTCTGGGCTGCAGGCAGAAAACCCACAGCTGTGGGACTTCGGGTCTCAGGAAGCCCAGGCAGCGGGGACCTCACAGACCCACCTTCCTGCTCCCCGCACCACAGCCATGCCCACCATGCCCTGCCATCACCAGCTCATCTCTCAGCAGGTGACCAGGAGAGTTTCTCTACTTTTATATTTTAAAAGGGCTCATGCGAGGGACTTCAGGGGCCTGCGCCAAATGGTTTGTGCGGCTGAGGTGCTGTCCTGGGAGTTCTAGGAAAACTAATTGTGGAGCTAAAACATAACAGCGCCCTGCAGTGAGAGACGCTGCCCACCCTCCATCTGCTGAGACTTCACTTCTTACCTTGTGTAGGGCCTGAGGCAACTCCCAGGGAGGTTAGTTCATTGGAAAGGAGACAAAAAGAAAGAAAAAAGAAAAATAATAAGAAAAAATACATCAACAGCCTCCATTTGCAAACACTCTCGGGCTGGAGGAACACAGCATTTTTAGGAAATCAGCAAGAATTTACTGTCTTATTAAAGAGATTGACAAAGGTGTGGAGCAGAGAGCCTGGCCACGGGGCTGGGAGGAGGAGTCATCCTGTGAAGGGCTGTGTGCTGCTCTGATGTCTGGAGATCGTCCTCCCTGGAGAGGAATCCCTGGAGAAGGGAACCCACAGCAGGAACAGGGGCACGTGGAACTGGGTTAAGACCTGAGAGCCTTAGGAGAGAGTGAGAGGCCTGAGGAAGGCAGCGGCCATGGAGAGAAAAGAAGGGTGAGTCCGGGGGATGTTAGCAGTGAGGGTGGTTAGTGGCCGTGTCCCCCTCACGTGTTGTCTGGCTGGGACAGAGGAGAGTGTGTCCGTGTGCAGGGTGAGTGCTGATGCATCAGCCCTGGACGCATCACTGGACACACCAGTCTCCATGTGTGGAATCAGATGCTGAAGCGCATGTGCGGATGGATGTGGCTGTACTAATCGGAATTTCCAGGCACAGAAAACAGTTCTGACTCCTACTAATTTAGTCCAGATCCTAGAGGGCTGGGCATTGGGCTGGGTTGCCTGGTCCGTCTGTGCGTTCCTCAGATGCCCGAGGCTGCCTTGTGATCAGGCACCATCTGTTTGCCTGTCTCTCTCCTGCTCATGGGCAAGTCTCACTGAGGTAGGCGGATCCTAAGGGGCTCCACAGAAGCTTCTCAGTGGAAAGACACCCGCAGCCAAGGTCTCTGGACCTGTAAG
Organism: Sapajus apella; assembly: GCF_009761245.1. Classification (NCBI taxonomy): domain Eukaryota; kingdom Metazoa; phylum Chordata; class Mammalia; order Primates; family Cebidae; genus Sapajus; species Sapajus apella. The sequence continues at coordinate 35,338 of NW_022437547.1, forward strand.
AGGATCAGCCACGAGAAACAGAGCTCCCGAACACCGAATGGGAAAGGAAAGCCTTTTTATTACAGCCAGGGGTCCAAATTCAGCTCATCTGACAAAGGAAGGTTCTGCCTTTATATAGGCTTATACTTTAGATATTACACATGGAAGAATCTTAGGTTTATAGCTTTAGAAATCACATATGAGAGAGGTCTCAGTCTACAGCTTCAGGAATCACATATGAAAGGATTCCTGTTTACAGTGTTAGGACTCACACGTGAAAAGGTTTCTCATTTGATCTTGTTTTAAGTAAAAATAGTGCCTTCCAGAGAGTTTCCACAAGACCCAGCCTGCCACCTACAGGAAGGTGAAACAGGAGGTGACAGTCAGTCAGCCTTGTCTTCTATTGAACTACAGTGTGATAGTCAATGGGAAGTTGATCTGAGATGCCTGGGTCTCCCTCTTCAGGGCCAGGGGTTTTGTCTTACACGCTTTTTATCTGAACACGGCGAGGAGCTAAAGCAGCTTCCACGGCCAAGAGCAGTAGCGCAGTGAAAATCAAACTCAGCCAGAGCCCTGTTGCGCGCCTGAGTCTGGGTCGTATCTCATGAGAAACCAGGGATGTGTCCCAGCATGTCATATGGTCACCAGCACGGAAGCCACTGCTCAGGGTGCAGGTAAGCAGATGCCACTGGACGCACAGGCGGGGAGCAGCCACATCAACACAGGGTGCAGGTGAGCCTGAGACACTGCTGCGTACACACAGGTGGGGAGTGGCCGAGTCAGCACAGGGTGCAGGTGAGCCTGAAATACTCCCGGAGACTCACAGGTGAGTGACCAAGTCAGCCCAGGTTGCAGGTGAGCAGATGCCCCCAGGGATGCACAGGCTGGGAGTGGTCCAGACAGCGCAGGCCGGGAGATGGGGCCTGCAGGCGCACACAGGTGAGTGTGGGCACCCACTAGTGTAAGGCTCATGGGGTCTGAGGTGCAGGAGCTGACACAAGCTGGGAACTGAAATCTGGTCTCCAAGGCCTTCCCTGAACTGTGCAGTGAGCGAAGAGCATGAGGAGAGCAGCCCAGGCCCATGGACTCAGCCCCTGACCCCGCCGTGGGGCGGGAATGCCCAGGCCTCCTTTCCTTCCACCCTTTCCAGAGGAGGGGCTGCTTCTGCAGATGCGTTTCCGTCTGGGACTGCCTAGCCTGCAAGGCTTCTTTGGCTCTGGCTAGCTCCTGCTCCTTCTGGGCCAGCAGGACCCTGAGCTCCATGGCCGAGAGGAACTCGGAGGACTGGCTTCCCCGTGACTCCTCCCGGTCTTTGCCAACATCTCCTTCATCTGCCGGAGAGGGTAAACTTCCTCCTGGAGCAGCGACCCCTCTTCCCGCAGGAGCACCGGCTGGCTGCAGTCGCCATCGGCTCGGACCGGGGCGCCCTGGCACGTGGCCGATCGCCGGGCCCGCCGCGTCCACGCACCGCTTGCAGGCTGCAGGTGCCGGGGGAAGGCGCCGGCTCGTCCTGCGCTGCCAGCTGGCGGACGCGTTCCCACGAGCCCGAGTCGGCCGCCGACATGCCGGGTGCCCAGGCGGCGCGGGTGCAGGGCTCACAGCCCCAGGGGTCACCGCCGCATCGGGGAGCAGCCGAGCGCCGCCCTGGCGCCCCGGACCAGGGCTCTCCGTCCGGCCGGACGCCGGGCGGTCCGCGGCTGCCACACGCGAGGAATTCGGCCGCCAGAGTTTTTATTTTTAATTTGCCTGTTGATTTTTTTTTTTTTCTTTTTTTCTAGCTAGGTCACCTCCTCTTTTGTGACACTAGGTGGCGGCATAAGCCAGGTTTGCCTTGGTGTAGAAAGCAGTTGAGTGCCACCCGTTGGGACGCGGTCTCAAAGGGGACATTCAGGAGTGTGGGAAGGATGGTTAGGAGGTGTGCGCCCAGGGGACCTCTGAAACAAACCTACCACGTGCTGCTTCTGAACAGCCACGCTGATCCAGTGTCTGCTTCAGCCAAGTTAGAGCAAAGGGTTCAGGGCTGGAGACGATCCTGCCTTCCCCTCTGCCTCTGGCTGTCCTCTGGGATATTATTTCTACTTTCGGGCACACTAGATGCTTTCTGTGGGTTGAGTCAGGGACAGGTCTCCTTTCAGTGAACCCACGATGGTGGAGAAGCTGGTTGGCCATCTCGATCTCATTTTTCCAGTGCAGAATGCATGAGTCAGGGAGTTTTCTGCATGCTTGAGTGGGGCGGATTTGAGGGAGGGGGATCATGGAGATAGAAGTCTGAGTCTAAACAGGAAGCAGTGGCTCACGCCTATAATCCCAGCACTTTGGGAGGCTTTGGTGGGTGGAACACTTGAGATCAAGAGTTTGAGACCAGCCTGGCCGACATGGTGAAACCCCCCTCTCTACCAAAAATACAAAAGGTGCCCAGGTGTGGTGGCGTGCACTTGTAATCTCAACTACTCAGGAGGCTGAGGCAGGAGAATCGCTTGAACCAGGGAAGCACAGGTTGCAATGAGCCATCACACTCCAGCCTGGGCGATGGAGCGAGACGACTCTGTCTCAAACAAACAAACAAACAAACAACAACAACAACAAAAAGTGGCCGGGCCCAGTGGCTTCCAGCTGTAAACCCAGCACTTTGGGAGGCCAAGGATAGTGGATCACGAGATCAAGAGATATGGAGACCATCCTGGCCAATGTGGTGAAACCACGTCTCTACTAAAAATACAAAAGTTAGCCAAGCGTGGTGGTGGGCACCTGTAGTCCCAGCTACTCGGGAGGCTGAGGCAAAAGAATTGCTTGAAGCTGGGAGGCAGAGGTTGCAGTGAACTGAGATCGCACCACTGCACTCTAGCCTGGCAACAGACCAATACTCCGTCTGGAAAAAAAAAAAAAAAAAAAAAAAAAAAAAAAAAAAAAAAAAAAAAAA
>NW_022437547.1:38246-38885 GCF_009761245.1 Sapajus apella
AAAAAAAAAAAAAAAAAAAAAAAAAAAAAAAAAAAAAAAAAAAAAAACTTCTTTAAGTGTGATTCTCTTGACATCTTCTGAAGCTTTTTCATCTGTGATCCCAGGGACTGTCTAATCCTCATATTTGAGTTCCGGGACAAGGCTGGTGAGGATCTCAGGGCCATGTGTTTCTTTCTGGTTTTCCGCTGGGGAAGTAAAGCCAGCTTACTTCCGCAGCACCCTAGTGAAATTTTGATTGAGAAATACTCTGCATATGACTGTATATGTTACTTCTTTCTCAGTGATCATTAGTCTCTAGCCATGTGATTGACAAGGGCTTTCTCATCGTTCTGCACCCCTCACCACCTCATTCTCTCTTCCTCCCGTAAATAGGAATGAAAATTCTCAGCCTCTCATTCTACGGACTCATCTCACATTATTTCTCCCAACATTATTTCTAGTCCATCACCTACAGCCCTCTTTTCTTTTTCTTCAAATCTCAATGTACTTTTTCTTTTTTTTCTTTTTTTTGTTTTGTGATGGAGTCTCACTCTGTTGCCCAGGCTGGAGAATAGTGGCACAATCTCGGATCACTGCAACCTCTCCTGGGTTAAAGTGATTCTCCTGTGTCAGCCTGCCGAGTAGCTGGGATTACAGGCG
>NW_022437548.1:0-38520 GCF_009761245.1 Sapajus apella
TGAGAAGTAGCCTATTCTATTTTTGCAGGGAAATACTGAGGTTTAATTTCTTTTATAGAGCCTTTTTAGATTAGAAGGGGCTTGAAATGTGTAATGCCTTGAAGCTTTCATTATCTTTGACTTGGCTGTCTGGTTAGCTATTTCCTTCACCTACCTTATTCTTACTACTTTTGATGTTCCTTAGAACACATCCCAGCTCTTTGTGGAAAAAAAAAGTGAGGGTAATAATCTGATAATTTCCAGGTGATATTTTATAGGAGATTCATTAGTGATAAGAAAAGCCTCTTCATTTAAATGGCAGCATGAATGTGGAAAAGCAGGAAATCATACTTGGAGTCAGTATTTGTATTAGCTACATTTCCCTTTGTTAAGTGCTCTTGTAAAAGCTATTAGCTCAGCTAATTGAGAGCATGTATTTGGCAGAGTGACTACTGCTTATTCTGCCTTATGTACTTCTTGCTTTAGCAGCTGTTTGCTAGCTAAGAGGACAGTGATCTTGCCACATTATGTGGGCTGTAAACAGTTGAATTATTTCCTAGGGTTAACTTGGAGGCTTTTTTGACTAGTAGAGCTGTAATGACAATGGCTTGGAAGCATGTGTAAATAGACTCTCCTAAAGAAAACTAAGTTGAGAAAAATATTGAATTAGTTTTTCCTGAGATACCCCTTATGATTGTGCTATGGGAAGAGGGGAGGCTTGGATTATAGAGGAGAAATGAGAGAGACTGGCTCTAGTGTTTAGAAGGAGGTTTTCTTTTCTTCCTTTAATTTCCAGAATCATCTGGGGGCTCCTTGCTCTAATGGCGGTTTGAGCCACTGGAGCCAAGTGTGGCACCCCAGGAAGCATCAGTCCTGCTGGACCATCTCTGAGGCTAGTCCTGAACCCATGGACCACCTCTGGAGACAGTCCCACTTCCCGTGTTTATTTTTTGTTATTTTTTATTTTTTGCCACAGCCTGGACAAGGTCAAAGTTTCTTCATCTTTTTGCCTGATCATTCTTTCTTAAAATGCCCTGGCCTGCCACACCAATAGGAACTAGTGGATGCAACCTGGGGATTCTGGACTTTATAAGCCTGCAAAGCTGCTGCTAGAGCCTCTGTCCTTCTCCTGTGCTTGCTTTCCTTTGAGCCTCCTCCTGGTCCCTATAATAAAAGACCAAAGTGGCCACCTTCGAGGTGGTCTCTAGGATGCTACCTGGTCCCATAGTTTCCTTCTAATATCAGGAGCTGCCTGTGTAATACAACTGTCCTTCAGGATAACCTGCTCATCATCTGAATTAGCGAATAAGGAGGTGTTCTTTATTAGTGCCTCTCTTAACCTTTCCAGAAAGGCTACAGGATTCTTACCTGGCTTTTAGTCACTATAGAATTTAGAGTACTTCAGAGGTTTGGCCCTGGTTTTCCATAGGCCTTCTAAAAATGCATATTTAAAAGTGCTTTCTTTCCATTTACTTCCTGGGCTATTGAGTTTCCAGTAGGGTTATTTACCAGAACTGCTTCCCTCCCTATTGGGAATGGTGTTTTTGCTGTTTCTTCACTGTCCCTAACTGCTTTATTGCCTTTTGGTGTATTATAGGAGGCATATTGCTCATCTCCAAAATTATCTGCTGCTTGCAGAACTATTAGCTGGTTTTTTTGTTTGTTTGTTTTTTGTTTTTTTTTTAAAGCTGCGGTGAGGGTGTGATTTGGGAGCAGCCTAACATTCCATGTGAGGTTAAACACCTGAGTTAAAGTTTGACAAGTTTCCATATACACCAATTGGTTTTTAGAAAATTAGCCTAAGTTTTCCTTTATTCGCCCAAGGTTCTGTAAAGAGAAGGGAACTTGAGGGGGCCTTAACTAAGGAGAATCCTCAGATGCTTCCCCTGAAAGTGCTTTAATTTTGGGAAACTTTCTGGACCTGCCTCATACAATCACTAAAAGAGTTGATCTTACAATGCTTGCAAAGGTTTAGTATGGTGAGGAACATTTATAAGGCATTCAGTCTGTGATATTCTGGCACAGCAGTTTGAAAACACTAAGATCCCTATGTATTTGCCCCTGCCAACAAGTTAGAGATAATGATACCCAAAGGAACAGGTGTTCACTCACGGCCATACCATTCCATAGGTCCTAAGTCTCCTTGGCAGCCTTGGGTCAGAAATAGCTCACTTACAACTTCCTTTACAGCGAGATGAAAAGGGAGCAGAGGAGAGAACTGAATATATACAAGTTGGGCTTCTAGAGAATAGAATGTCCCTCTGCCTGCTGATTCAACAACTCCAATACTCCAGGGGGCAGTGACTCTGGAGGAGGTTGGTCAATTATTCTCAGGCTGAAGAATAAAGTTTCCTTAAGACCGCAGTTTTCTGGGCTGCATTTCATACCAGTTAAAGATCTAATCCAATGGGACCTCTTACCCAGCAAGTTAAGGGACTTGCTGGACTTTGAAAAACTGATGCTGTTAATAGACTTACATTCTGTGGACTTGGCCACAGCTGTAAATTCCTTCTCAATCAGGTCAGCAAGACTAGATCTAGGTGATATGGGCCATGGGCACAAGGTGGGACAAAGCAGTGAGGGTGGAGAAAAGTAGGGAATTAGGAGTACTTTCAGAGGGCTCATTCCTTTTTTAATCAGGTATTTATGGTTAGCAGCAACTGACTAGGAGTCAGTTACACTGTAAGATTTCATTAATTGGGTTTTAAATGCCAGACACTGGGAATAGATGACTTGCTCTTTGAGAGCAAGGAGTTTCTAGGGGGAAAAGCCTCCGGTAGCCCCACATACCCTCAAATTGACATATTTGTGCCCTAGACTCTGCCTCACTTCTCTACAGCTGCACCTATGAACTAAAGCTTTGTCTAGGATGTTTTGGTTGAACACTTGCCCCTCCTCCCAGGAACATTTCTACTTTAAAAGTTATGATCCAGCCATAGAACCCAGATAGAGTGCTGGACCAAGAGACAAATGGGGCTAATGGAAGCAAACCCACATGAAGTGTTGAGAGTCACATAGTATTTAAGAAATGCCATGAAAAAGTTGCCAGACTGTTAAGAAACCCACCCAATGGTTATCAACCTTCAAGATTGAGGATAGAGAAGAGGCCTTTTGGTTTTTGGAATTTTCAAAATTTTTGCACTGGTTTCTCCCCATATTCATGCATTTATCTACCTTTTGATGTTGGTGACCTTCAGATGGACGTCCTTTTTGTTGATGTTTTTCCTTTCTGTTTGTTATTTCTAACAGTCAGGCCCCCTCTGCTGCAAGTCTACTCCAGACCCTGTTTGCCTGTGTATCAACCAGCGGAGGCTACAGAACAGCAAAGATGGCTGCCTGTTCCTTCTTCTGGAAGCTTCATCCCAGAGGAGCTCTGGGAGCTCTCCAGTATGGTGTCTGTTGGTCCCTGCTGGGAGGTGTCTCCCTGTCAGGAGACACAGGGATCAGGGCTCCCCTTAGGAGGCAGTCTGATCCTTAGCAGAGCTCAAAGGCACTTAGAGCTTGAACGCTGTGCTGGGAGAACTGCTGCACAGAGCTGACAGGTGGGGATGTTTAAGTCTGCTGATGGGCCCACAGCTGCTCCATCCCCTCAGGGGGCTCTGTCCCTGGAAAATGGCAGTTTTATTTATAAACCCCCAACTGGGGTTTGCTGCCACAGCCACAGTTGACAAATGGGACCTGGCTAAAGAGCTTCTGCACAGCAAAAGAAACTATCATTAAAGTGAACCAGCAACCAACAGAATCAGAACAATTTCTTGCCATCTGCACATCTGACAAAGAGCTAATACACAATCTACAAAGAACTTAAGTTTACAAGGAAAAGATGCCTCATCGAACAGTGGGTGAAGGATGCAAACAGACACTTCAGCCAACAGACATAAAAAAAGACCAGCGATGTAACTTCTCTAATGACATCACTGGTCACTAGAGAAATGCAAGACAAAACCACATTGAGATACCACTGCATGCCAGTTGGAAGGGCGATTAAAAAAAAAAAATCAAGAGACAACAGATACTGCAGAAGATAAGGAGAAATAGGAATTTTTTACCCTTTTGGTGGCAGTGTAAGTTAGTTCAGCCATTGCTGAAGACAGTGTGACGATTCCTCAAGGATCTAGAACTAGAAATACCATTTGACCCAGCAATCCCATTACTGGGTTTATACCTACACGACTATAAATAGTTCTATTATAACAACATGCACACATGTTTATTAGAGCACTGTTCACAATAGCAAAGACTTGGAACCAACCCAAATGCCCATCAATGATAGACTGGATAAAGAAAACGTGGCATATGTACGTCATGGTATATTATGCAGCCATAAAAAAGGATGAGTTCATGTCCTTTGCAGGTACACAAATCTGGAAAGCATAATTGTCAGCAAACTGACACAAGAACAGAAAACCAAACACCGCATGTTCTCACTCAAGTGGGAGCTGAACAATGAGAACACATGGACACAGGGAAGGGACCATACACTAGGGCCTGTCGGAGGTGGGGGGCTAGGGGAAGGATAGCATTAGGAGAAATACCTAAGGTAGATGACAGGGTGATGGATGCAGCAAACCACCATGGCACATGTATAGCTATGTAACAAACTCGCTCACTCTGCACATGTACCCTAGAACTTAAAGTATAAAATTACAAAAAACCAACCTCATTAAAATGTGGACAAAGGTCATGAACACTTTTCTAAAGACACACATGGGGCCAACAAGCATGAAAGAAGCCTTAATATCACCAAGTAAAGAAATGCAAATCAAAACCACAGTGAGATACCATCTCACAACAGTTAGAATGGCTATTTAAACATTCAAAAACAGATGCTGGTAAGGTTGCAGAGAAGACACTTATACACTGTTGGTGGGAGTATAAATTAGTTCAACTGTTGTGAAAAGCACTATGGTGACTCCTTATAGAGCTAAAAGCTGAACTATTGTTCCACCTAGCAATCCTATTACTGGGTATATACCCTGAGGAATTTAAATCTATCTTTAAGACACAGGCACACGCATACATGTTCACTGCAGCACTTTTCACAATAGCAAAGACATGTGGTATGGTTAGGCAGTGTGGATATGGCTAGGTTGTGTGTACCCACGCAAAGCTCAAGCTGTAGTTCCCACAATTCTCATGTGTCAAGAGAGATGAGGTGGAGGTAATTGGATCATGGAGGCAGTTCCCCCCCCATACTGTTTCGAACAGGAAGCAAAAGGGCTTTGCTAAGTAGGTTCATCCATTCCAGGCATTCAGAGGCCAGTGCAGTGTTCAGAGTAGATACAGAGACTCACTGGACTAAGACTAGCTTGGGTGAGGACTTTAGCTTAGCCATACACCCTTACCCTATGAGGAAAGTCTTAATCCTTTTATGTCAGTAAGTCCAACCCTGCATCCACCAACTCCTTAAAGAGCTTATTTTTCTCCTTTCCTCATGGTTTACCTTCCTCATAAGTGACCACAGATACCTTCAGGCAAGGACATATATGATACTACATGTGCTTGTTGTGGTATTATAGCATCCTTCAAGAATTAGCCAGTATTGATTGAAGTGAGTATTGAGCAAGGGATGGTGACTTTCCATTGGGGCAGTTGGCGTCAGTCTTCTACTAACCTACTCTTCACCTCTGGTTATGTAAGTCAAGAAAATACCTTCATTCACCCATCTCTTTCCACTAGATATACTGTGGTGATTCACAGCCCTGTGAACCAGGGCTTCTGCTGTTCTTGGTTTTACAACTCATGGTAACGAAGTCCATGTTCTGATGGTTGAGTGCTGTTGCCTGACCTTTGCTATTTCTGTATTTCTCATTCCCATGGATACAAGAGACCCCAGTTCTGTAACATCCTCTTATCTATCCTGTCATATGGAGACAGGTACCAACTTCAGTGATGATGGTGCCCCCGCTTTACTTGTGCTTTTTTTGGGGGGGGAAGGAGCAACCTGAGTGTCATCCAGGAAAACAAAGTTATTCATTCCCCAGTTTATCTAGTCAAGCCATCCTGGCCACCTCCCAGTCTTTCCATCTCCTTTGATCAGGATGGCTTCATATAATCATGCCCAGGATTCTAATACTGGACCATGGAGTGAATCCATGCTTGGGTAGGAATGGGACCATCACTACCAGGGAATGAGACAGCAATAGGAGACCTTCGTTTCTCTAAGTGGGATCACCTGGAGAAAAACCAAGCATTCTTTTTCAAGTCTGGGTAACTGAACTCATCCTCAACAGGAAACAATCCCTGACAAGATCTGCTTGGAGACATCAAAACTAAGCAGAAGAATGGATAGCAAGAGCTGGATCATCTTGGTGGCCATGGGACAGCAAGCTGGAAGGTGAGCCATGGGCAAGTATAACAATGACACCAAGCCTGCTGCCCATGGTCTATGTGCCCTCACACTTCCTGTAGCTTTAGCTCCTCTGTGCTCAGCCATGTCACATCCAGAACCGAAGTCAATGCTTCTGCTTGCCAGCCAGTCTGGGACTGAAATCTACAAGGTCACCATCTCCTTCAGGGTCTGCATTTCTTAGAGTATCCTTGTTCTAGATGTTCTTCCTGAGGCAACCCACATCCTATAACCCAGTGAGGGGGAGAAATGTGGGCCTGGTCCTTCTGCCCAAGTATGAGGACCCTGATCGACAATAGTCACACTACCCCTCCTCTTATCACATTGGCTCAGGCTTTGACCTGCTCCCATGTTCACTTCTCCATCTGCCTAATCTGCTTTCTCCCTGTTACTTTCACAGGTGTGGATCCTTCAACCTCATGCCAAACTTCACTGGCACCTTTAGGAGAACCCAACTTACAACAGATCACCAATATTGTGTCCCCACCTCCTCCACCATCCATTCCACATTTGTCACCTCAGCCCTCATTTGTATGGTCTAGCTTGGTTTGCCTGGAGGGGAAACCCAGCCATTACTTCAAGAAGTCTGAGACCCCAGTTAAAAGCACCAGGCCATATATAGCTTTTTTTGGGGGGCCAAATGTGAACACCAGGACACATCTAGTGAATCCCAGACAAGCCACTGCCTAGACACATTCTATAGCAGAAGCTTTACCTCAATCATTTAGTCATTTTCTTTGTTTATCCAAAATGATCTTCCAGTATTAAGTAGGACTTGAGTCCCTTGGGAGGAACCTCTCTGCCAGGAACTAGAACTGACTGAAAACAAATTCCTCGAGTGGGTCTCTTAAATAGATGCCAAGGACAGCCAGTTCTGTTTTGTACCCTTGGTGAGAACAATAATTGTACCTACTGGTCACAGCAAATGATGGCTATTCAAAATACACAGGAATTTCAAGGCAGCCATTTATCCAAGGCAAAGTTGATGCATCAGCTGTGGACAGGAGGCCATCTTCAGGTCTATCAGACAAGCAGCCTCTGACCTACAGTGACAAGGCAGTTTCTGTGATCCTTTGTTGCCTATTATTGTCCATCATTCACTACTATGAATCCATCCGATTTTTGCAGGTACCATACAGGCACACTAAAGGGGCTATGACTAAAGGGGAGGTTCTGCATTCTTTATGACTTTGAAAACTATCTCTGCCATTCTACCTGATGCAGCCACCTTGGTTTCCTGTCTTCAGCAAGGTAATTTCATGGGTTTCTCCTTGGTATTTCCTGCCTTAGGAATCCTTATTCTACTCTTAGCAAAGATCTCATTTATTCCTGACCTGGTGTCCAAGTGAGCCCCGCCCATCCAGGCATTCAGCCAATGGAATGACCATAAAGTAGATGTAGAGACCCACAGGATGGACTCCAAGACCTGCTTGGAGAGAACTTTGACCCTACACTCTAAAAGGAACATCATGAGGGGGTCTGGGCCATTCGTTTCAGCAACATATCCAACCCTGCATCTAACCAGCAGCTTCTGAAAGACCCAAGTATTTACCTTTTCCTAGGGGTATAGTTCCTCAAGTGACCATAAATTCCTTTGAAGGACATGGGGAAATCACTATGGTATTATGTGATATGGTATTGCAGGTCCTTTCTCCAGTAGACTTAGCCAGTACTGGCTCAGGTTTGACCATTGGTCAAGAAATAGTGGCTTTCTATCTGGCCAATTGACAAGTCTTCAGCTAGTCTCTTCTGGTTAGGTAACTCATGCAATACCTTTTGGGCTAACGACCACCCCCCACCCCATTTTTTTTTACACTACTTTCAGTGGCCCAGTAGCCCTGTGAATTAGGTCTTCTAATGGTCATTCTGGCTTTGTGAATTTATATAGGAACCTTCCTCACCAACCTGAGCCTACAGAATAAAGCCACCACTAGCCTTAGTGAGGCTGGTGACTTCACTAGTACTCTTATGGACTAAAGTGAACCCTGGGGCCTCCCTGAGATTATCTAGGCTTTCTGGAACTTTTCTTTTATCAGGTTTACATTTGAGCCCCTTTCCCTCTCCCTACCCTTATCAACTATGGCCTACAGACCAATTTTTCAAAAATATACCAAGGTAGAGTTGGCATCTCTTCCTCATTTGTTATCAGTGGTTCTCTAACATGGCTGTACACTGGAGTCACCTGGGGAATTCTAAAATGGATGCTTGTACCCTACACCTCCGGAGGCTGGTTTCTTTACAAGAGGTTATATGAAGCTTTGGGATGAGGATTTTTAATCTTCCAGAATTTGATAATGTAAATAGGGCTTCAGAACTGCTGCTATAGGCCATTATTTTACTCAAAACCTCCTCCCCAAGTTTCCCATACTGGCAGCACTTTAGGCCTAGTTCCACGTATCCTCTCTAGACCATTCGTTAGTCCCATGAGAGTCCCTATGGAAAAATATTCCATTGTGTAAGCCTTATATTCTGACTTCCCTGCTGCAGCATCCTCAAGACTCATTCCTAGGTCTTTCTTCCTACTCAGAATAGGCAGATCCCATAGATCTGTTGGTGAGTTAATCCCTTTCCCTCGTATAGCAGGAAGATTGCCCCAGTTGGATCATGCTGTGGCTTGCCACAACTGTCCTGGAAGCCAGAGAGACAGGGGCACAGCTCAAGACATTAATGCATGTGTTTCAGCTGAGGCCTCTGTATTTTTAAGGGTAGATGAACAGTGAATTCTGGGGGACTCAAGGATCTAGAGTCTATCTACCCAGATGTATCATTCTACTCCTTTCTCACAGATCCCGACTTTAGGAGGCTTGCCAGGTACAAGAACTTGATATTCCTTGTGCCTCAATTTTTTAGTCATACACTAGGCTCAACTTTCAGCACCATCTGCACTTTGGCTATAGGAGATGAGAACTCCTTTAAATGGCATCATAGCTTTAAGTAGCTGGTCTGGGCTTCCATGTTCTCTTTAGTGCTAGTCTGGCAGTTAACCAACTTCTCAGTCCTGATTCTACTGCCTCTCTCTCAAATACTGGAGAAATTCTACGTCCTCTTCCATCTGCCATCCTCATTCTCCACAGGGGAGAAATCTTTATCATGATGCTTTAATATAGAACTTCTTAAACTTTGAGCAGTCACCTGGTATGCCAATTAAGCAGAGGCCTAGGCTGGATGAAGCAACAGCATCTGACTTCTTTCACCAAGTTCCTCAGATGATTCTGGTATGTACCAAAATTCAACAATGATCACTACAATATCCTGGAAGTTATTACTCCATTTGACATCTGCCATTGTGGTCTTGCTGCCATAGATAGCTGGTGAGTCAATAATCAGTCCAGAATCTCATCTACTTGCAGAGACTCCCACAGGCTAGAGGTAATCTTGATATCACCTTAAGAGATAAACTTTGAATGTTAGATTTAGATAGAGAACTAAGGTACCCGTACCACTCATGTTTTATTTGCTCCTGGAATATTCAAATCCATTAACACAAGAGAATGGGACAAAAATGTCATCAAAGGAGGCAGGCAGGGGAAGAAAAGGCAGACCATGTGGTATTAATAAGTCTTAAATCCAAGGATCAGTAGTAACTTCAAAGGGCTAAATGCTTTAGTTAAGATACTGCCAGGCTTAAGAATATCTCGTCGCCTAAGATATCTAAAACATGATAAGTTGAAAAATGAAAACAAAAAGCTAGTATAGCTGTATTAACATGTTAGAATCAAGAAATTAGAGATGATCCCCTCAAAGTGACAATGTTTAGTTTGGAGACACGCATTATCTTGATCAAGATCTACAAACCAAAATATGCTGCTTAAGGTGAAAAATTCTTAAGTATACTGGGAAACTAATACACCTTCCTAAGGTAGATATTGAAGATTTGAAGACCGTAATGAATAAACTTGGGCAAATAGCAAACTACATGCAGTAAATGCACACCACGTTCCACTCAAGTCAATGTGGAGCTTTTGCCAAAAAAAGGACAGATACAAATACTTCAGGAGGCAAATCGCACAAAGTGAGCTCTGATTAATTGTATTTCTAGCCTATTTGCATTTAAAGTCATCTATATTTGGGAACTCAGAGTCCCATAACAAAGTAATCCATAGATCAAAAAGAAAGTCATAGTCAAAGAACATTTTAGAGTGAGGTATCGCTTCTGTTTAGAAGCAGTAATATGTAGAAAGAGCATTCTCCCCGTAAGGGCCAGATAATCTACATAGTTCTATCTTTTGAGTCCTCAGAGCTGAGACTGAAAGGCAACTAAGTGAATTAAGAGTATTAAGCCCCTTCGAGAAGACAGACACAGCACGGCACAGGAGTAAGAGAGGCAGCCACAGAGGTAGCTAAGTAGTAGTCAGGGAAGAAGTGATGGAATTCTTAAAGGTAGACTGTGGCTCAATTTTGGCATCATCAGAGGCTCAAAACACAAGCTCACACTCAAGCTCTTTGCCAGCAGTCCCCACTGGCTGGCTGTGCATGAAGACAACTGACAGAGACCAGAGTGCCTTGCAGGATAGGACTGGCTGCTGGAGGTAAGGCAAGGTATAGACTTCTCTATTCCCTGGATTTTTAGAAACAGCAAAAGATGCATGGAAAGCTTTTTCCACCAAGGTCTACAAAAGACTCAGAGCTTCTGGAGAAGGGAGGGAAGTAGAACCCCTCTTGCCCTTGTAAGGAGCAAAGTGTGTTCTCTCCTCTATTGCCTCTGAAGGCAAAACCCTCAGCTTCTTGGGAGGAGAAAAGCAGGAAAATCCCAGTCTTCCCCCTTCCTTATTCCTCTACCAACAGGCGTGCTGGTACTGCTGGGGACCGGGGCAAGATATGCTTTAATGTCAAAGCCATGTGGATTACAGCTGGCATGAGGATGGTGGGGCAGAATTGTTCGTGAAATGCCACCTCAGAAGCCCAGACACAGTAACAGCATGAGGGCAAGGCTGGGCAAGGAGGAGAGAGGAGGCCTCTGTCCCCAACCATAAGCTGAGCACTGGTAACTAGCACAGTTGTCTACCACTACAGAGTGCTGGAGCATAGAGAAACCTTCTCACACAGGCACAGAGGACCGGTTGAGATGGACAGGAACAAAGAGGGAAAACACTCTGGCACCATAGGCACGAAAGGCAGACCCATGGGAAAAACTGGAAGCAATTAAAGTACCAGCAGCATCAAAAAGCCATGAGCCAATTCAGCATCCGAGTAGATTGACTCACCACCCCACACCTCTATACATATGGTAGCCCACTTGCAAGTATTTCATTCTATTTTGTTCATAATAGCTGGTGGACAAAAGTTAACAAAGCCTATCATGAAGGGGTAGATCAACTCGGGGATCCCTCAGAAGCTGGAATCAGGTAGGGGCTTCGAAATTTAAAAATTACCACAAACAGTGGACAACATGCATCAATAGGGAATTCAGAGAAATGAAAACTAAGTTGGAAAAGTGGAAGAGCTAGAAGAGATGATATCAAAAGAAGTTTTCAAGTGTCTCAACACTGGACATGGCTGAGAAGCTCATCAGTAAGCTTGAAGATCAATAGAAACCCAAACCTGAAAGAAAAATAGAATTAAAAGAAATGCTACAAACCAGAATTTATGAGGTATAGAACAGTATGTACAATGGTATCTCATGATTTAACATTACTGGAGCCCAAGAAGGAAGAGCAAAGAGGCAAGAGATATTTGACAGAAAGGCAATGGCGGGGGGGTGGTGGTTCTACTTTCTGCTCAGTTTTGCTTTAAGCCAAAACTCCTCTAAAGAAGAGATGGCTATGAAGAGGTAGAAAGGCTGAGAACTACCAAAACTAAAACCTCCCTGATCCTATCACCCCCAACACCACAAGCAGACACTCAATCTTAGAGATTTAGCATGATCCCGAGCTCCAACTGCTTTTTCATAGAAATTAACAAGTTTGCTCTCAAGTTTGAGGAAAAGTACAGGGACAAAGCCAGCTAATGCCCTGAACAGTGAGTTAGAGGCATGTGCTACCCGATCAAGACTTACTTAGTACTTGAGACTCATAAGACAGAATGAAGAACCCAGGGTAGACTCCAACATCAAGTTTGAAATAGTTGCTCTAGCAAAGCAGGGCAAGGGTAGGAGGGAGGGTGAGGACAGGAATACTCAAATGAGTAAGGCAGTTCACTATTCATATGGGGTGAAACCCTGAGTACAGATTCTGCCTCTCACTATGTACAAAGTGTGTATCAATGCCAGATTAAATGTTTAGATGTAGAGCCAGCTTACTCTAGGTTGTCTTTTATTTCACATTTGGGTAAATAAAGGCAAAACGTGCGTTTGACAAATTGTTTGAGCTAAAGGCAATTAAGATATGGGGAACTTTGTCCTGCTTTTAGGACAAGGTGGCAGACAGATTTATACGGTCAGGGGAAAGGGTGGAAAGACCTTCTACGACCACTTGAAGATAGGATGATAGTCTCCGTTTACTGCAGACATCAGCTCACACTATGCCAACAAGATTTGGAAACAGACTTTACTCCTTCCCAGTTTTCCTGCCTTTGGCAGCCTGGCATTGCTTCTCCTTGTCCTGCCACTTCTAAAATTTACTGCTCATGGAAGATTTTCATCAGCCAGAACTCTAAGCTACCATTTGAGTCACTTTTTAACTGACATTTGTTCCATGCGATGTACACTGCACATGTTAAACTTCTCTTGTTATTCTGTCCTGTTATGCATGTTTGTCCCAGTCACAAACTTATGAGAGTGAAGATTATGCCTTTTTTCCTTCAGGGGAGAAGAAATTCTTAGGTAAAAAGCATACATTTAAAGGTATAATTGATTACCATTAAAAGAGCATGTTGATTTGGGAGATGGCACACACTATTCTTGGCTTTTTTTATTCCATTTTAATGAGTGCAAAGTTGAATGTACCAACCTCAGGAGTGTTGCCTTAATGGGTTTCTTGGGTCCTTGAAATTGTCAGTTTCAAGTGGAGCCCCAAGAAATAAAGTAGTAAGATCTACACTGTAATACAAAACTCAGGCCATATTAACATATCAAGGGCAGATAATTTTTTTGGTCTTTGATAAGCCCCAATAGACTTGGCAGCACATCACTCTAAGGTTCTGAGCAAGATTATATGATCTACAACAGAAAAGCAGTCCCTGGGGTGCTACTGGGTCAATGCAGAATCTCAGTACTGATTACAGAGTACCGGAAGCCTGGAGCTACAAGGCAAGGACTTGGTCACATCCATTGAACCATGAAGCTGGGTGACTGCAGCAGCTTTCTACCGTGTAATGCTAACTGACCCCATGAGAGCACCCAAGCAAGCCTGGAGGGTATGTTATTTCTTTTAATCTCCCAGGTGGAGAGAGGTGGGGAATAGAGGAAATGGAAATCTGTTCTCCCCATTACGTGGAGCTCAGCTAGATTTGATAGCCATCTGGGATTTAGAGTTGTTTCTGTCTACTTGTCACTAAAAACCAAGTTTCTAGGGTGTTATCTTGCTACAACAGATCTAAGTGGTATTGCCCTTGAGAACTCAACTTACCCTCCAATAGCAAGCCCCTCCTGTAGCCAACCTTCCTGTCCTGAAAGCCTCAAACTCCTTAGAGGCAGGATACATTTCCACCATTCCAATTCTAGCTGGAGCATTTCTAGTTTGGTGGCTTGAACTGTGGTTTTCTAACATGGCACATCAAGGATATCAACGCAATACTTAGAGACATCAACGTCTCATTAGATGCCCTTCTATACAGTGAATTAACAAGCTAGAAAGTGGTCCTAAAGGAAGAGGGAAGAAAAGTACACTTAAGTGCCTATTTACAACAGGAAGTAAGTTCAGGTAGTCCTATCCCTTAACAGCTCTTCTACTCACTGAAAGCAGTTAAGAAAGTTATTGGTATTTCCATTTGACCCAGCCATCCCATTACTGGGTAGATACCCAAAGGATTATAAATTCTGCTATAAAGACACATGCGCATGTGTGTTTATTGCAGCACTATTCACAATGGCAGACTTGGAACCAACCCAAAAACCCATCAATGATAGACTGGATAAAGAAAATGTGGCACATATACACCATGGAATACTATGCAGCCATAAAAAGGGATGTGTTCATGTCCTTCGCAGCGATGTGGATGAAGCTCAAAACCATTCTCAGCAACTAACACAGGAACTAACACAGGAAGAGAAAGCCAAACGCCACATGTTCTCACTCCTAAGTGGGAGTTGAGCAATGAAAACATGGGCACAGGGAGGGCAACATCACATACTGCGGCCTGTGAGAGGGTAGAGGAAAGGGGAGGAATGGCATTAGGATCAATACCTAATGTAGATGACAGGTTGATGGGTGAAGCCACCATAGCACTCGTGTACCTATGTAATGAAACCTGCATGTTCTGCCCATGTGTCCCACCAGACCCTATATTCCCCACAGATAACATGTGGGCCTTTAACACTGGACAGGCCGATTAGAGCCTGTCACACTTGGGTTATTCACGACCAACTTGGACTTCTACCGGGTCTCAATTAAACAAATGCATTTACTCTCGAAGTCCAAGCATGCTAACTTCCTGCTGAACTTTGGCCATCTTGTTCATGACAGCTGAAATGAAAGCTCATTTTGATGCAGCTTCCATGTTAGGCTTTTTCTTTACCTGCAGAGCTAAGAAGGATATTCTGGACTCTGAATGCTTCAACCATTCGTCCCTTTGTCTTGGGTTTTGGTGGTGCTTTGTCTACCACATGGAGCGCGAATTTGCCGTGTGTGAAAGCTGCTTTTGCAAGGCTCTTTCATGAGGAAGGCAATCTAAGCATCATATCTTAAATTATATTTAGAACGAGCATGGCTTTCCTGAGTGTCATAAAGCAAAAACATGTATGTCAGTTTCATCCAGGAACTTGTAATATGTATTATAGATAACAGGACAGCCAGCCTGACAGTGAAAGTTGCAATTTAGTCATATGCCACCACTAGATTATGCTTAAACTCTTTATTTTCTCCATTTTTAAGTCCAAGTACTTTCATGAAATACATGGATAGTTGTTATATACTATCCATGTTTTCCAAGTCAGCATTTCTGTTCTATTCTAATTGTGTAAATTATAACTGGTATATATACACCTCTTCACGTTATGCTTTTCAACCAAGTTTTTATAGTTAATGTTCAACCTACAGGCTATACTGTGATTTATTCAACAGAAGCATATTTAGTATCTTGTTTTTCTAAGTCATACATACAACTTAATAGCTTTCTTATATTTGCTCTTTTGAAACTCAAGTGGTAGGTAAAGTTAATCAACTGAGAACAAGCCTGCTAGTGGTGGATACTGCCTTTCAAACATCCTATCCACTTAGGTTGACACCTACTGCGTGTGGTGAGGCCAATTATGAAACTACCTTTGCACAAGGTATAACAGAATTGTGACAGTGAAATATCTGGTTTGACTCCATCCTGCTCATCTCCACGCTGTCCTTGTTCATTGCTATGCATAGGCTGAATTTTGGGAGGAATTTACGTTGGAACAAAGATGCTAACAACTCTAGCCCAAAACAAACCCTTCCTGCCTGGGCGCTTGACTGCTTTTGCAGCACTAACACAGTAGCTGCAAAATTAAAAGCTGGGGTTTACAACTCATGCAGCTGGAGGCTGCAAGATTCTGAACCTCCCCAAATTTCTCCCAGTTAACACCACTGTAATAAAAGCTACGATTAGTGCTTGAGCTATTTTGCAGACCCTGTAACTCGATGGGTCAAGCTGGCACCTCCCAAACGGATAAACTTGCTCATTCGATCTTGTGCCTCTCACCCCACCCAGGAACTGATTCAGTGTCAGGAGGACAATGTTGACTTTGATTTTGCCTCCAACCCAATCAATCCTTTCCCAAGTTCCTACCCACCAAGTTATCCTTAAAATCCTCAACCCAAAATTCCCGGGACAACCCATTTGAATAGTGACTATCTCACAGAGAAGCTGGTCTGGTGTTAAGTTTATTGCAATGCCATGCTCCTGGTATGTAGGTTGCTTGTGCAGTAGGCAGGAATAATCTGTTGGGTGATTACAATTACATCATACCCTAACATGAAACACAAGCACTCTAGTAAGATCGTACCTCACTTCCGTTTTTATTAAGCTGTTCTTATGCAGATGAGGATTTGTTGTAGTTTGAAGTAGCTGCCCCAGGCCCATGATTCTCTTTTTACCGAGCTTAATCTACATACCATGAAGTTCACGTTAGTATATTCACAAGGCTGTATGACCCCAACACCCAATATTTGGACATTATGATCTATCTTCAAAGTTGATTGACTTAATCTTTAAATTCACTGATTCTTCTGTATCAAGTCTCTTGAATCTCTCAAGTTGATTTCACAGGTTATTGGGGAACACGTGGTGTTTGGTTACTTAAGTTCTTTAGTGAATTTGTGAGATTTTGATGCACCCATTACCCAAGCAGTGTACACTGCACCCAATTTGTAGTCTTATCCTTCACCCCTTCCTACCCTTTCCCTAAGTCCCCAAAGTCCATTGGGTTATTCTCCTAGTGGCTTTCTGTGCCTCAAGCAATGGAACTCTGGCCAGCCCCCTTTGGATGCTTAATAGCTAAAGACCATCTTTTTCTGAGCTGCTTGCAGCTAGCCACAGCCATATGACTAGGCACCGGTTAATATAGCTCTGATCACAGGTTGAGTCGTTCCCAATGTGTATGCTTTTCATTTCTTCCCTCCTTATTTGGTAAACTTGTAACAGATAAAAGCCAGAGAAGTTATCTTGGCCCATTAAGGTAGAAAACTTCTGCACCAATACCTCACATGCTGTGTATCAGATTCAATTGCTCATGCTTGGACTGTTAGAGAAAAGCCAGTTTTCCTAAGCTGCTATATGTTGTCTATTAGTATACCAATTATTAGTATACCATCTTGGCCGCTGTAAAGAGTGTCTTCCAAAAACTGAGGAAAGCTTGAAGGCTTTCCTCCAGAAGAGAGACAGCCTAAGATCTGGTACCGATGGTCCACTCGAGTTTGGGTGACAGCTCTTTGTAATGAATTTAGTTGGGTGGACACCTTTTGAGACTCAATGTTCCTCAGAAGAACCATCCAAAGATCACTATGAAGAGTCCCAAGAAATAAAACCAGCACAGGTAAGTCCCAAGTAGCCCATTATACTTCACCCCTCTACAGTTGGATGCATGCCTCTCCTACCAGAACCTGAATGAAATGTCATCCACAGGATAGGCTGTCTTGTTTAGCTGCATGAGACTGGGAGTCCTACAATGGACACCTGACAGTAATCACTTCAGCATACCCTGCCCCTTATGGCAATGCACCTGACAGCAACAACCTAAGTGTCGTCATGTGGACGTTGCCAGGTGGAGGGTACTAAGTGAAAGCACTGTATATGAATTGTATAATTTTCAACAAGCAGCAGCAGTGCTGTCGAGTCTGCTACCACTAGAACTCTTAGTAAGGTTCCCCTAAGTATGCCCTACATATTTACAGGAGATTAGAAAATCCTCCAAGACAGTGGGATCAGGGTAGGGGAAGTCTGGGGGAATCACCGGCTGAACATCCACATTTATGTGGGGCTCAATTTGAGTATGGGGATGACTCCACAAAATGCTGAAGGGTCTGAAAGCTGCTGTAGGGGATGGGTCCAAATGAAAGCTGCCTCCACTGTGGCAGTCATGGTTGGCGGGATGTTCTTGACTGCACTTAAGCAGCCACTGAAGTGCAGATTCTAACACAGGCAAGGGTGTATCAGTTACAAAGTTAACTAGAAAGTTGCCAGGTGAACTCAGGCTGAATTGCAGACTGTTCCCACAGGCAGGAACAGGGTAACAGAATGGAGATCCCGGTTTGGTGGGTAAACCATTTGAAGGGCCACTGACTGCCATATTGATGAGTCAGAAGCTATCATGATTAAGTTGTCCTAAGACCCTAAGCCCTCAGGACCCCACGGAGACCTCTGGGGAGAAGAATGAAGACTGGGATGAATCCATAAAGGTTTCCCATCTTATCTGGCCATCTGGTTGTCACCAAAATAAAAGTGGACCAACTGTACCCACATAAGGTAGCACCGCAAGACTAGCCTGCACCTGCAAAATGGCAGCACACCAGTGTGGAGCTGCACTACTGTGGAACCAAAGCTGGCAAAGAGATTCAGACAGAAGGGCAGAGTCAGTCACAGGGTGGTATCTATGAAACAGGGAGACAGAAGGTATTATACTCTGGAGTCACACAAGGCCATCCATCACAAACTACCTGGCCCTGAGTCAGGCATCTCTATGGTACCAGTGAGGATCTGGCCATCCCCCAACGGGTGGCTGTGGGCTGCACAGTGTCCTGGCCAAATGAGGGAGACTCATCCTCCTGTCTTTGTACTGACTGGAAGAACTGCAGAATATCCTCAGAATTAGAGGATGGAATCTGCTATCTCTGCTGAGCACTAGAGGTCCCAACAATGCTTTCACTGCCAGGATAGATAGCACATTGTAGTCAGCACCCAACCAATGGTATGGCACACCAGTGTCTATCCTGGACCTCTTGGCAGGATAGCCAGTGTTTCAGGCAGCCCAAGCAACTGCCAAGTCTGCGGAAATGGAGAAACTGAGGGTTGCATGCTACTTGGATAGGAGACAAGGAAGCCAAAGCAAAGGGGAAAGCCCAGGGGCCCATCAGGGTGACCCACCAACCAATGTGGTAGGACCTGGTGTTGATGCATGATGAAATACCAGGGACTTAAGGAGTTAGCCTGGATAGGTCTAAGGCCAGCACACAGCTCACACAAGAACCCTGTGTGGGCAGTGTGGAAGCCTGATAAGACGTGGCGAATGATAGATTACCAAGAATAAACCACTCCCCGTGCCCCATGTACTTATCTCTTCCCAAAATCACCACCCTTCTGAAGAGGCTAGGAGATGTGCTTGCCTTTTATTGTTATTTAGCCAATGTCTTCTTCAGCACCCCCAATGTCCCACTGCATCCACTTGACAAGGGAAACAACGGACCTTTGCCGTCTTTCTCCAAGGATGTTTACATAGTCTGTCAGTCTAGTGGCCACAGACCTCAGTAAATCGACCACTCTGGAGAAGGTACAATGTTCTCCATTAAACGGAAATCATGCTACCTTCCAGGTCTTTTTCAAGCTTACAAAATGTAGCCTTCACCTTGCTCTTATGCTTGGTAAACAAGAAGGAAAGTCAACAGAGTCCAGGTTCCAGGCTTGTTGGTCAAAACTTGGATGCCATCTTATCAGGTAAGACTCAAATTATTCTGTCTTCCACCACAGATAGAGTGCAAGCCTACCCACGTCCTACCAATGAAGCAGTTACAAACCTTGGCCTCCTAGGGTATTGGAGTCCTTTTAGTCCCCATTGGGCTCAGTTCCTTAGGCCCCTAATACAGTTTAGTCAAGAGGAGGGCCTACTGGGACTGGTCCACAAGAAAGCATGAAGCCTTTGAATACGCCTCTGAATACAAGCCTTGAGAGTTCCAGTGCAGGGACAGCTTTATGAATTGGATGTTGCCAGATGTGCTCAGGGGTGTGGATCTGGACTATGGCAAAGCCAAGGACAAAAATGTGTGCCTTTAGAATTCAGGTCACAAATATGGAAGGGAGCTGAAGTTAAATGCAGTGTTACATCTCTGTACTATGTTATACCTTTTAAGTGGAGGACGTTACACAGGAGCTCCCAGTGCCAGTACACGCCCAAGTACCCTATAGGTTGGCTAAAGGAGACCTTCCAGGACCCAAAGCCTGGGAATGTCCAGACACTGGCCCAGTGGCATGCACACCTGTATCAGAGGAGCACATTGGCTTATAGCCCCTTTACTGCAGCTGTTCATTTGGGGCTTGGCCCTGTCACCTATGTGACAACTGAAGACTTAACAAAGGCCCACTGGACCTCCAGATGCTTTTTGTACAAGAGGGACAGGGTCCAATACCTAACCAGGCCTAGTACACCAATGACTTATCATGAGGCAATCCTTGCACATGAACAGCCACGGCCAATCAGCGGTCCACTCATGGTAACTGCCTTAATACAGGTCAAGGACATACTAGCTGATAAGCTGAGCTGCAAGCTGCCTGGATGGTCCTTTATGAGACAGACCTAGTAGTGCTGTGCACCGATAGCCGGGCCATCTTCCAGGGCCTCAAGCATGCGGCTATAACAATGTGAAGTGCAGGATTGGATGGTAGTGGGCCATCCCTCTTGGAAAAGTCCTTCATGTTAGCATTCCATCACAGCTGGAGGACACATAATGGTCTATCACGTGGATGCCTACACTGCATCTACACCACCAGGAAAATCAGCAGAGGAGTTTGCCATCATTCACTGATGTCACAAGATGTAACCCACTGGCTATATAAGACAGGACATTAGACAACACACCCTTTGGACCCTAGAGTTGAGGCCTGCCACTGACATGAAGACATACTACGTAACTCTTTGTGACTTACCCTAGCAGAACACACCCCGAGCTCTTAATGAATGATACTGGACAGGCCACTTAGTGCCTGAGCCCAGTGCAACGGTGCCAGGTAGCCTACATACCACCTTTGCCTTTTGTGGCTGCCATCACACCTTGACTTTTGCAGACATCTGCCTGGGGCCACTACAGGCATATTCGAGCAAGCATGCAAGAAAGGACCACCATAAAATGATAAGCAGCTATGTACAGCCTACAATGTACTCATAGTAACCAGGGCATGCACTTTGATGGACAAAGTGCAGAAATGAGAGTTCCTGGATATACACTGACACTTCTACCTTCTGTACAACTATAATACAGCAGGGCCGATTGAATGGATTGTGAGCAACTCCGTAAGACTGGCTCTGGACATGCTGTTTACCAGTGGCCATCTGCACCCTAATAATGTGCATTCTCTCCAGGTCATGTAGCCTAATGCAAGGACCCGATACCACTATCAGGATCCAGGACACTAGTAGACATCATAAGGGACAGTATCCCTTTGCCCCAACCTGAGAGTCAAGGTAAGCTGTTATTGCCCTTGCCACAGGACTCACCCTCAAGGGAGCACATCAATGAATGGCCCTGCAAATGGTAAACCAGCACCTCGTGATTTTTCAATCTGGCATCAGGGAAGGGTCTAGAACAAGATATACAGGTAACACCTATTTTATACCATACTCCCCCCCCTCATAATTCAAAAATACTGAATCTTTGCTCTGTCTTGTGTAAGAGAAGGGTCCTCGTTACAGAATATCCCCATTGCCTTCCTCTGGCCCCCTGCAACATGCCAGAGCGGGGGCTAATGAACCAGGAAGGGTTCAGTGTCATCCGTGCCCTAGCCCACCATCAATAGCATACCCCACAGTGGGAAAATGTCATCCTATCAATACCATGTATCTTCCATCTGGTGTAGACTAGGCGCCAGGGTGTGATTTAGACACCCAACTCCTATCCCAGAAGCATCCCCTAATGCTTTATCCCTTCACTTTCCACTTCACCCCATGTTGGGGAATTGATATTGATAACTTAAGAGCTACCTGCTGGCTATTAAAGTAGGTTCAAGATTGGATACAACCATGGGAAGTGGCAAGGTAACCCTAACCAAAGTAAAGTTAGAAATTGAAAGCTTCAAAGTAAAACAGAGGAACCTGGGGAGAAAACTGATCTTGCCACTGTGTCTCAGACTCTTTCAGAGAAACCAGCGAAAGCTTGGTGTTCCAGTTTGAGGACATAATCCTAAGGAACATGAAGGGTAAGGACAGAGGCAAGGCTAGTTTAGGTCTGCATTATGG
Source organism: Sapajus apella (assembly GCF_009761245.1). Classification (NCBI taxonomy): domain Eukaryota; kingdom Metazoa; phylum Chordata; class Mammalia; order Primates; family Cebidae; genus Sapajus; species Sapajus apella. Next base: position 22,053 of record NW_022437548.1, read on the forward strand.
AGTTGGCCACCACTACTAGCAACTCTGGAGTCACCCCAGAAGCTATATCCTTGGGAAGCATCTCAGATTGAAATGATAGAGGGATGTATTATATATTGGCTCCCAACTCCCATCCATCAAGGCTTGTCCCCCAGGTGTTAATTCCCCCCTGAGACTTCCAGGGGAAAGTGAAAGTCCAGTGGATTCCCAAGATCATCCCATGCCTCCAAATTGTAGGAAAATCCTGGGGCAGGAACTGGGAGGTAGCTGGTATGAAGCCAAGTTAAAGTACCGTTGGGTTACACCAGCAGCTGCAGACAGATAAAGGAAGAGAGAATCCCAAGTGGCAGGTAAGAGGTGTAAGCATCCCCAACAGCATGAGAAAGGAATGTAGTAATCTAAGACTTCCAGGTCAAATCACCCAGGTACCAGAATAGCCGTTTTCTATTCACAGGTTTCAGCTGGATTTTACTGAATCCACTTTTTTTTTTTTTTTTTTTTGGGCGGGGAGGGGGAAGACAGTCTTACTCTGTTGCCAGGCACTAGGCTGGAGTGCAGTGGCATGATCTCAGCTCACTGCAACCTCCGCCTCCCAGGTTCAAGCAATTCTCCTGCCTCAGCCTCCTGAGTAGCTGGGACTACAGGCACACGCCACCATGCCCAGCTAATATTTTTTTTTTTTTTTTAGTAGAGACAGGGGTTTTACTATGTTGGCCAGGATGGTCTCGATCTCTTGACCTCATGATCCACCCGCCTCAGCATCCCAAAGTGCTGAGTACAGGCGCGAGCCACTGAGCTTGGCCACTTAATCCAATTTTTTAAAGAAACATGCCTAATAGTGACAGAAAGGATGGAAGTAGCAGGATTAGCCAAAACATACCTGGGTTAAGTACTAAGAGGGATTTAAAAAAAATTGTGCAAAGCAAAATAAGATCAAAAGCATTAAGCTGTGGCAAAGAATGGTATGATTTTTAGAAGCGTATCTCAGTGGATTCTAGACCACGTTTAGGGTATAAAGTGACAATTCCCAGAAATTTAACTTCCTTAAGAGGCTCAAATTTAAGCTGTAAGAGGCTTGAGAAGAATGATTCACTAGGCTTAAGGTAGTGGATACACAGAAATTCATACCTTACGAAGATGCATTCTTGTCTCCACACTATTGACATGGCTTTTGATTGTGAGCCTTTGTACATCTTTTTGCCAGTGTGGCTATAAAGCTGGATGGAATTTTTATTTTCAGGTTTTTCATCTTTGCTACTGCCAGCTGAAGATCTGAAGTCATTTTATATTCTGAATCTCATAGCCAACACTGGTTTTTCCCTTACATGTCAGCCTTGCTTAGGACCCAAATTTTGACCCATGCCCTCTTCATCTACAAGCCCCTGGGCCCCTCACCACTATTGATAGAACAATATTTTTTGGATTTCAGATCCCCTTGACATCGCCTGACTTCTTAGTAACAGAATGTTCAGCTTCGGAACTAACGAGCTTCCAAACACTGGACTAAGGAAACATTCACACACTATTCATTGCCTCAGATTCCCCATTTGACTAGTCTTAAAGGGAATTTGACAACTCCCCATAGGAACAGGGGGCTGAATATTATCCTAGCAGTCATTAGAACTCTTCATAAGGTATACAGGCTTCACAGGCCAGGTTCTCCCTGCACAATGCGGATTTTTGTTAAGCTATGATGACAGTAAAGGGAAGTATTCAGGGAGAGAAACTTGGAATACTTTTAGACCAACTCCAGACAATTTTCTCAAAGATCAGAAGATGACTTCTGCTTTAGGCTCATCTTACTCCCCAGAATGAGACCTATTTGATGTTAACTATAAGATGAAAACCATACAACTAGTTCAAGACATATGAATTGAACATATTCTTTTAGTCATAAAGGAATAAGACAAACAGCTCAGGTGTTAAGACTAATGCTTTTGAGTTTGTTTGAAGTGATAAAAGTCCCTTACCACTCAGATGAAAGTGAAACAAATGAGTATGAAGCCCAATTGCTTCTCCATCCCATATAATGCCAAGCATAATTCTGCCAGAGTAGACCGTCCCTTGAGTGTAAGTACATTCCAGTGTTTGGCCAACACAAACCAACTTTGATTACCGTAGTTCCCAAAATTAGAGTTCCATTTAGAATGTAGTTTGACAATAACTGACCTTTCCACATGCTCAGGTGAGAACAAACAATACTGAGCTGGCTTTTATGTTTGTAACCAGGGTCAAATACCCATCCTGAATGCTAGATGACATACCTTATGATCATGTCCCATTCCTCAGACTCACTGCTGGCCTCAATTCTAAGTACAAACTCCTTTCGATCTACCTTCTTACCTCATGTGCCTACATAGGCTCAAACTGACTACATGCTGTACATAGGGCTCCCAGTGATAGGAGTGGCCTAGAGTATTCAGACCAGGAAAGGTTTATGTGGCACTACCTACCTTGAATACTATAGCAAAAGGTGTCAGTGCCAGCCCATATTCTGTCCTATCTCATCGCCACTTCAATGTCTTTGTTGGGAAAGTTGCTTATGTGCAGAGCTTCAGCCCAAAATTCCCGAGAAACTTACATTTCCATAACATTCCCATTGAATGGCATAGACATTCCCATTCATATCACCATTTCTCATCCTAAATCTGGCTAAGGGAAGCCTGGTCACAAGCCTGCTGACCCATAGGACTTTCAACTTGTTGCAATAGTTTGATCAACTGGACATTCTACTCCTTTATGCCATTTGCCTTTTAAACCCTTGTTTCTGTCACCAAGTTATCTCCCAGCCTTCCCAGAGGATTTTTCTAAGCTCATGGGCTTTTACTTCATTCTGTGGACCTTGTTTTGTTTAGCTCTGCTTACTAAGCAACTCCTTATCTTGCCTCAGGCCTATGAAGCTCAGCCCAGATCATGGCTACCTGTGGAGGCACATGGACACTATCACACCCGCCAATGTGAGAAGCTTATAAGACTCCCCCAGTCCACTGGAAACCAAATACCAGCCAAGGTATCTGTCTGGAGAAAAACCCTGATGTCTTGAGTCAGTCCCAAGCATCTGTTTGGCAGTGGATGCCAAGGCATTGCCAATGTTCATTCATTTGTAATTGCTCATCTGTACAGCTGCAGTCAAGCAAGTGATGTTCTTTGATAAGACATGCATTACATATAGTTGCCATTTAGGGAATGACTAAGTTGTCAGAGTTTGAGACTTAGTGAAAGTACCCTGTTTCCCAGATTAATGGGGACACTTGTTCCTAGGATACCTGTTTTTATGGCAAGGTTGTGATGTCACTTCCTTTACCTCTCACCCCATTCTTCAATTCAGGCTTAAAAATCCAAGCCTAGAAACCAAAGTGTATTCTGGAAATAGAATAAAGCATAGGAGCTTAAATTGGCAACACCCAAGTCTTTCCACAGGCACCCTTATCCGGTACTTGACTGTTGCAATGTAATTATCTGAATTAGGGCCTACTACACACAAAATAACCCTCAAGAGCCAAGTATAAATCTAGACACAATCTGATCAGAGCATTCATTTGAGAAGCCCAAGGAAAACTTGCTCCAGACTCTGGTCCAGAGTTTCAAGACCTTAACTGCCATGTAAGATAAATAGTAGCCACAACTTAGAAAGAGCCTGCACACCAACATGTAGGTGTGTCTTAAGTGAGGAGTACACAAAAAAGGCAGTATTGTGCAAGTGTGATTAAAACCCAAAGGGAGCAGATGCTAGAATTGACAAAGAGCCACAGTGGTGGAAGGGAAACTACTGGGTGTCTTGGCTTGGCAACAGAATCCATCTGAATATCCATCAGTAACCCAAGGTTTTCCTGAGCAAGTCTCAGACCCAACAATAATTTATCCCCCACATTATCAGGACCATTAATTAATGCCATTCCAGTTTAGATAGCAATGTCAGCCAGCCTAGTTTAGAGAATTTTACAAAAATTCAAAGAAGTTTAATAATGCCAGTGTAATTGACTTCAGTATTTTGTGCATTTGTTTTGTTTCCAGTCACCAAGTGGACACACATTCCTATTGTGTGCATTCTATTTTAGGCAAGTCTAACAGATGCCATCATGGTTTGTTCAGTAGTACTAACTTATCCCAGTGCATGCTTCATTAGAATTTTCCTGTTTTTCCAACCCCATCACCTCCATTTAAGAGAGAATAATGTAGGTCAAGTGACTGTTTTAAATAGCAGTTTGGTAATTTATACCACTAAAGTTGAAGAGGGTCAACTAAATTCTAAGTAGAGTTGAACTTTGTACATCTTTCACTCAGCTTAAGTGGTAACTATTTTGCTTTATCTTGCCAGGAATTTCAGTCTTTCATAGCCTTTCAAAAGCTGTACAGGTGAGTCCATCATTATCTTTGGCCACAGGTCCACTGGGCTTATGCCTGTCTTACTTAGGATCTACATCCATCCTGAGGAGTTTTAACACTGCTATTTTAGTGCCCAAGTTTGATATTTTACTTCCCAAGATATGGAAGTAAAAAACGTTTGTCTAAGGTCTTGGAAAGTATTCTGGTCCAACTGAAGGAATTCCTTCTTTAAACTCTCAGGAAGTGTGTAAAGAGGCAAATATCAAAACTTCTGTGGTTGCTAACCAATCTGTCACTCCACTCCTTAATCCTTGATCCGTTTGGTAGCAATGCTTTTCTTTACAATACCATTACAGGGATAGCCTCTGGCATATTTTAACACAAGGGTAGATCAATTGAACAGGTTACAAGTTAAATACAGTATACAAGTAGACTAACCACACGAAAGTACAGGAGGCTATCTTGCTTTTCTGGTAGGAATAGCTCATGATCACCAGCATCATTGGGCCAAGAATATATTTTCAAGTTCTGTCCTTCAAGCTAAGTCTGAGTCAGCTGGCTCCCAAGGCTTCAGAGCCAACAGGGACTTTCATCTGTCCGAGTTTGCTCTGTGTCACCTAATATTGTTTTCTGTTCTGAGTTTGTTCTGTCACTTAACCAATGTTAAGTGTATCATGAATTCATCTTGGATTCATAAAATTGTCTTGCTTTTGACTCAAAGTTCTGTCCCAGCAAATATTCCAATAGGGCTATCAACCGAGTTAAACATCATAAACACTTATCAAATCCAAGATGTTTGGATTCTAAAATTGATGCTGCACTTTGCTTCTAGGATAGTGTACAGTGGTGTTCCAGCTGACTAGAATCACCTTTGGAACACACGAAGGAGGTGGCAACCTTTGTCCTACAGGGAAACCCCTTTCCCTTAATTTCTTTGAAGAGCTACTCCATGAGTTAAGATCACCTCTTGGCTTCAGTCATCCCTGTATCTTAATGCTCAGAAGTGCCTAGGCTTATGTATTCAAGGAGGCCCCAAGGATCTTCACAAATCCAGAAGAATCAGCACCCACTTGCTGAGTATTTGAGTGAGCAGAGTGATCCCATGGTGGGCCACTTATGTTCATGTTCTGGATGGCCCCCTGTTCAGCATGTTGTTCCAGCATATCCCATTGTGAGAACACTCCCCTGTATTTGCCCCTGCTAATGTTGGGATTGTACCTTGTTCTGAAGAGTTCTTGCCCTATTCCACAGTTGAACTATGGCTACTCCAGTTTCGAGTTTGGATGATTCTCTGCTCCAGTTAAAAAAAAATTTACCCTCCCTATGCCTTTACTTCTTTTAAGACAGACCTAGGAATTGACCTTCAATGCTTTATGCCAACAGATGAACAGTATAATAGTTACTCTGTACATTCTTGCTTTGTATAATTCTTGTATCAAATTTGAACTTCATAGAGGACAAGTTTCTAAACTAAGCTTGCTGTTAGGAATAGCAACTCAGCTGCTGAGATAGATGCTGATAGAAAGCTCCAGAGAATTTTCACGGGCCATGTTAAGTTGTTCCGTGAAAGCTCAACAATTCAAGAAATGCATGCAGGCTTGATTCTAGTTACTAACAGTAACCTTAAATCCAGGCCTTCATTACATGTCCATGAGACAGCCAATGGCTATCCCAGGAGGCTAATGAGGATGTGTTACTTTGTACTACTAGAGTACCCAGGATTAAAGTCAGGTAGACGTTTTAGTCAACAGGGTCAGTTCACAACATAGAATAAAACATCTCTGCAATGAAGAGACAGATTTCCCAGAAGAACTGTACAACATAAGCAGGAACTAGAATGCTTCTGGAAAGACTGAAGCTATACAGAAAGGTTGGCGAGTACCTTTGTGTAGCTCAGCAAGGGTTCCTAGGAAGACTGACACTGCTGAGATGCCTCCCTGATGCTTGCACCCAGTAGTGGCCTGTGGTAAGTGAGGATTATCAGTATTGATCAAGGAATTAGACTCAAAAGTGATTATGGTAGCATCAACAATGAGATCAGAGAACCTACCACCTGACTATTTCTCTGGAGTATTCCTTTCACTAAGCCAGGATAAAGCACTAGTGAGGGTCACTGGCTTCTCCAAGAAGCCTAGTTGTGGCCGTCCTACATGGGCCAGAGCCAATAGGAGATGTTGCCATGGAATGGCATTCCCTGGTGTCAGTGGGGATAGGGATGTAGAACAGGTACCAAGGGGTTGCACTTAAGGCATGGCAACCATAGCAGGTAGCCAGGCAGAATGGCCTTGACCCACAGGAAGCCAGCAATAGCTGTTCATCCGTGTGCCTAGGGGGTGAGATAGATGAGCAGGTAGAGATAGTTTAGTCAGTATAATCAGATCAAGAACAGGTGAGAAAGTGACCTACTGCACCAGTCAGTCATGGTCCTTATAGCTTTTGAGGTCAACTTGGCTAGGTTTGCAGTCTGGTCAAGTACTTCCAAATATGGTATAGTGTGAAGGTATACCAAGATGAAATTAAAGCCTAGAGTCATGATTTTGTCTTAGTCCCCTGCTGATTATCTAGGATAGTCTTATTGCATCAGTTGAAAATTCCTTTCTGCTCAGTGACCCTCCTTTTTTGTCTATGATAGCCTGGCCCCATGTCTTAGTTCCCGATTACCTGTTATCTTTTCTTGACTGGTAGACTTTGAATTCCGGATTTGCATCAGCCTCCAGTCACATAGGATGCATGTACTCAAACTAAAGTAACTGGCCTATGGAGGTATATATCCTGCAGCTCCCGATTCTCTGGTTGAACCCTGCCTGATACAATCCCTCACCAAGTTTTCATGTTTAAAAAAGACTCAGTCCATGGATTGAAGGGGCTATATGTAGTTCCCTTGAAGGGAATATTCCCTTGAATATTGTCTGTCTGCTAATGACAGCCCTGGGGTATCACAGCAGGTACACATTTCCATCCCTCCCATGGAAACATGCCAATTTGCCTCAGTAAAATGGGGACAGGACCATTCATACCTGTGATAGGGACCTCCAGCCAGATCAGTCCTCATAATCTAGAGGAGTGTGTGTTGACTAGCTGACAAAATGAAACCAATGCTATCTTCTAATGGCTCCAATGGGTCTCGAGACTACCTCTGGACCTTTTCCCAATCCAAGTAATCAGGATAGAAATATAGTAGCAACTCATCTAACCTTGACATGTTCCCTGACCCATGGGGGAAAAGCTATCATGGCAGGAAAGGCCAATTAGAGTTTCCTCAAAACCTGCCTTCCATATAGCCAAGAGTTAAGTCAGAAGCTAAAACACCATCTTCAAAGTGTTAGTGCCAGGGATGGGGGCTTTGTATCACCTGCTTGATTCACAAGAATGGATCCTAAGAGACTTAGGCAAGTCTTGGCATTTGTTGAACTACCATCAGATCAACGTGGTAGCTTAGTCGTACCTGCTGTGTCAGAGATGGTGGTCTGCTATTAAGCAGCAGTTGCCTTGGGCCCTTTGAAGCTATTGCCCTGGCCAACTGTTTCACCCCATTAGGGAGACTGAAAGCCATTCACATTCACCACAAATAAAGCAGCAATACATTCACTGTCATACTCCCAGGTTCTGGAAGTTTCTCCTGCTCCGCCAGTTGTCTAAAGTGACTTTTACAGTCTCGAGATTGTGAAGATCACACCAGTCTACTGTATCAATAGCAAAATGTTCAGCCTGATGAGCAAGAAGTGACTGATGCCTTTTAGCAGCAGGTCCAGGATTCTATCTGAGCCTCCCTGTAGTTTAGGCACTATGACTCCACATCCCAGTGGTGCTGGAGGGATTTTGTGGCTGGTAGACATCCCAGAGGTCCAAAACAGGTTCTACAGAGAACTGATCTGTTTAGTTCCTACCTTATTCCCAAGACCCTAATAAGGCAATGTGTCAGGTGTTACGTGACCACGTAACTAGAGCTACTACTTTGTGCGTACTATTTCAGACCCAAGGCTGGGAACCCTCAGGAATTCATTCCACAATGGACCTGAGTTCCACAGAGCCAGAGCCCCACATCTACAGTAACTTTCCTTCACATACCTATACTTTGTGTTTTCTTCTGTCAGCTGGAAGGACTGTAGTTCAAGATAGTCGCCTGGGTATGATATTAACGAGCTAGAGATGGACTGCTGCTGCAATGCCACCTCATTCATGACCCTGAAAGTGGTCAGAGGATGTCCTCACAGTGAGTATGGGCTCAAGCATTGTGCTTGGTCACTTGATTGGTGGAGAAATATACAATATAGATACTGGAGCAATGACTAATGGCTTACCCAGGTTGTCATATGAAGAACATGACTGTAAAAACCAGAGGTAAGAATGCCTGGGAGAAAGTGGATAAACGTATGGGAGCAGATCTATAGCATGCAGAGCAAACCTATAGCGGGCAGATCTTGTTCCTTCATTCTTTTGAAGCTCAATCTTATTGAGTATTAACCTTGTGCTTGGCTTGACCCTGTAATCCCCCTGGAAGCAGTAAACACATTGGATTCTGAACTAAACATCCAGGTTAGGCAACTGGGGAGCTGAAGCTTGACCACAAGTGTCATTACCAGCAGGCTTACAGTATGCTTTCTACAAGTCATTGTTACCTTTGGATTGCAGCTTCAAAGTTTAACTTTAAGCACAGGCATACATTTTAACTTTAGATTTGAGGTACATAATATCCAATTTATGTAGGTCTCATGTCACAGGATTTGTACATATCTCACTCAGGTACTGAAACATGGTACCTAGTTTTCTGTTCTCCCTTCTCCTACCTTCCACCCTCCAGGAAGCCCCAGTGTCTGTTATTCCCTCTGTGTTCAAGAATTATTTAGCTCTCATTTTAAGGGAACAGGGAATGTTTGATTTTCTGTTCCTGTATTAGTTTGCTATGGATAATGACCTCCAGCACCACCCATGTTCTTGCAAAAATGCAGGACTATTCTTTATGGGTGTATAGTGTTCCATATATAGCGTGTATTACAAAAGTAAACTCAAGATGGATAGGGACTTAAAGGTAAAACCCAAAACTAAAACCTGGTACACAATTCAGGCAATATCATTCTACACACAAAACAACAGGCAAAGATTTTATGACAAAGACACCAAAAGCAACTTCAACAAAATTGACAAGCAGGGTCTAATTCAACTTAAAAGCCTCTGCACAGCCAAAGAAACCGAGTCAGACCACCTACATAACTGAAGAAAACATTTGCTAACCTATCTAACAAAGGTCTAATGCTGAAGATATGTAAGAAATTCAAGAATAAAGCTTTTAGATGGACATGAACACACTTGCCTAAAGTCAAATGTGGTCCAAAAACCCAGGGTCACTTGTTAGACAACTGCAAGTCTCAACTACGATGGAATACCATCTCATGCCAGTCAGAGCAGCTATTAAGGTCAAAACAGATGAAACTGCATAGCAAAGGGAACACATTTCACTGTTGGTGGGAGTGTGAATTAGTTCACCATTGTGGAAAGCAGTCAAGTGATTCCTCAGTGCTAAGGACATGCGTTTGTGTACAGACATTCAGATCGGTTATCAGTTATGACTGAAGACAACCCCTAGTCCATCCCTTTCCTCTATGTATGTCATGGATGAAGGGCCTTCTGTTTCATGAACACACCCTATTCATTCAGACTACCAAGTACATCTCCCAAGATGCCAAGACAAGACATAGTATCTACCAGATGAGTTAAGTGGGGTTCCACTTTCCTTATTACATGAAAAAACCTTGCTGCCTTCAAAGCTCACAGCTTTTTCCAACTATCAGGGTCCCAGCAAAAAACTACACTCAAACGGTGAGGAGTTTAGTGAAAGGAAACCTTCATGTAAGGTGAATTAAGAGAGCAAAGGGTGACATAAAGGCTTAGCAACACCAAGCTACTGACGACCATGGAGACCAAAGCATAGAAAAGGATACTGAAAGCCCAATGAGGGCTAGTGCTAGTGAGAAGCGTCCCATCTGGCAGGAACAGCTCTGCAGAGAGTTACTGTCCAAGACATAGCTTTGAAGTCAAGAGGAAGTCAAGAATTAGAACCTAAACTTCATCCCACCAACCTTTCCTCCTAGTCAGTGTCTCCCAGTGGCCACAGCCACCTAGTTATCAGTTTACAATGGAGACTGGGTGATGTAGTTCACAACAGTTACCTTATTGGGGCACAGAGCCAAGTAGAGAACAGGTGTTGAGGGTCAGGATAACCAGGTCACTTGGAGAAAAATGGCCAGGTGAGAATCTGAAAGGGATAAGCTGTACAACACTCCTAGAGGACAAAGTGTAGGGCTCTATCCAGTCAAGTCCCACACAGGCTTCAACAAGCTGGGACTGGAGCAGAGAACAAAAAAAGCAACAAGCTGCATTTCCCCAACAACTGTGAGGATTCATGGCAGAATTACTGATTGAGATAGAATTCCAATATTCATCCAAAAATAGAGTGAAATCCAAGCCATGTGGAGTTAGCAAAAGAGAGACCTCTCCAGCTGTGGAATTCACAATTGTCAGCTTTTGCCTAGCTGTTCCACACATGCTGTCTCCAGGCTTGGTAGAGCTTCCACACATCTTTGCTCCCCAAAACCAGATAAACATTTTCTTAGTCCTGCTACCAGGGAGGTTAGCAACTTTCCTAATGGTTAGCATTTTCTAATGGTGTTAGATTAAATAAGTCAATCCTGATTAAGAAGGCATTATCCAGGGATTGATCCAAGATGGCCGTTTAGGAACAGCTCAGGATTGCAGCTCCCAGTGAAAGCTCAGAGGGTGAGTAGATGCCGCATTTTTATTGCCCAGACTAGGAAATTCCCAGGCGGAGGAGCTCCACGGCCCCCACAGCTGCTTTGTCAGTGCCCCGGAGCAGTGGTTCTTCATACAAAATACACCGGTCCGGGTGCCCTTTTGGCTGGTGATTGGAGCCACGGGAAGTCACCCATTCGTCTGTTTAAAAAGGGGACTGAGCAGGGAACCAGGACAGTAGATTCCAGGGCAAAAAAAGCGACGAATCTCAGTGCCGCTGTTTAAGCCAGCGCAGTGACTTGCCACAGGGGAAAACACAGACCGTGGTGCCTCTTCAACAGACTACTGGAACACCAACGTAAAAAAAAAAAAAAAAAAAAAAAAAGGCTCAGACAGGGAGCCAGGCGATCAGGCTCGGCTGGTCCCACCCCCACAAAAGAACAGCAATCAGAAACTCTCTGGATTGAGAGTTTCACAGAAAGCACAGCTGAACCTGGGACTTTCCACTTCTGTGGGGGAGGGGCGTCCACCATTACAGAAGCAGCCCACCACTACGGAGGTAGTCAGCCAATGCAGAGGCAGCCCGCCATTGCCAAGGCGACCCACCACTGCAGAGACTTCGCCTTAACAGAGGCGGGCCACGATTGCCGAGGCAGTTCTAACTACACCCATATAAACAGGGTGTAGGGAAGCTCACTCGGCAGCTGGGCTGAGCCCACACCAGCTCAGCAAAGCCTCTACAGGCAAACAGTGACTAGGCTGCCTCCTTGCTGGGCAGAGCAGCTCTGAAGGAAAGAAAAAAGGCAACGGCATAATGGAAACTCAAAGCCCTAAATCCCTGGGACAGAGCACCTGGGAACAAAAAGCCGTTTATGAGTTCTGCTGCAGCAGACCTAAACGTACCTGCCCAGCAGCTCTGAACAATGGAGTTCACAGCTCAGCATTTGAGCTCCTATAAAGGAGAGATCGTCTCCCCAAGCAGCTCCCTGACCCCTGTATATCCAAAGAGCCACCTCATAAAGGAGAGATCAGATTGACACTTGGCGGGTATCCTTCTGGGACAAATATAGCAGAAGAAAAATGGTAGCAACCCTTAATGTTCAGCAGCTACTGCAAGTGAACCCCAGGCAAGCAGGGCCTGGAGTGGACCTCAGCAGACCTACAGCACAGGGGCCAGACTGTCAGAAGGAAAACCAAGAAACAGAAATAACCTCATCAACAAACAGAACGTCCAACTCAGAGACCCAATCTGAAAGCCAGCAACTACAAAGACGGGTGGACAAATCCATAAAGATGGGAAGAAACCAGTGCAAAAAGGATGAAAACACCCGAAACCAGAACACCTCTCCTCCTCCAAGGGAACAAAACTCCTCACCAGCAAGGGAACAAGGTTTGGTGGAGAACGAGCGTGATGAAATGACAGAATCAGACTTCAGAAGGTGGGTAGTAAGAAATTTCTGTGAACTAAAAGAACATGTTCTACCCCAATGCAAAGAAACTAAGAACCTTGAAAAAAGATTTGACGAAATGCTAACGAGAATGGACAAAGTAGAAAGGAATATAAGTGAATTGATGGAGCTGAAAAACACAACACAAGAACTTCGCGAAGCAAGCACAAGTATCAACAGCCGAATGGACCAAGCAGAAGAAAGGATATCAGAGGTTGAAGATCAACTCAATGAAATAAAATGGGAAGGCAAGAATAGAGAAAAAAGGGTAAAAAGGAATGAACAAAGTCTCCAAGAAATGTGGGACTATGTGAAAAGACCTAATCTATGTTTGATAGGCGTACCCGAATGCGACAAAGAGAATGAATCCTAGCTGGAAAATGCTCTTCAGGATATTATCCAGGAAAACTTCCCCAACCTAGCAAGGCAGGCCAATATTCAAGTCCAGGAAATACAGAGAACACCACAAAGATATTCGTCAAGAAGAGCAACCCCAAGGCACATAATCGTCAGATTCACCAGGGTTGAAATGAAGGAGAAAATACTAAGGGCAGCCAGAGAGAAAGGTCGGGTTACCCACAAAGGGAAGTCCATCACACTCAGCAGATTTCTCAGCAGAAACCCTACAAGCCAGAGGAGAGTGGGGGGCCAATATTCAACATCCTTAAAGAAAAGAACTTTCAACCCAGAACCTCCTATCCAGCCAAACTAAGCTTCATAAGTGAAGGAAAAATAAAATCCTTTGTGAACATGCAAGTACTCAGATTTCGTCACCAACAAGCCAGCTTTACAAGAGCTCCTGAAAGAGGCTCTACACATATGAAGGAACAACCAGTACCAGCCACTCCAAAAACATGCCAAATGGTAAAGAGAATCAACACAAAGAAGAATCTGCATCAACTAATGGGCAAAACAGCCAGCTAGCCCCAAAATGGCACTATCAAATTCACACATAACAATATTAACCCTAAATATAAATGGACTAAATGCCCCAATCGAAAGACACAGACTGGCAAATTGGATAAAAAGACAAAACCCATTTCACGTGCAAGGATACACAAAGGCTCAAAATAAAGGGATGGAGGAAGATTTACCAAGCAAATGGAGAGGAAAAAAAAACAGGAGTTGCAATTCTCATCTCTGATAAATTAGACTTTAAAGCTACAAAGATGAAAAGAGACAAAGAATGACATTACATAATGGTAAAAGGATCAATGCAACAAGAAGAGCTAACTATCCTAAATATATACGCACCCAATACAGGAGCACCCAGATACATAAGGCAACTTCTTAATGACTTACAGAGACTTAGACTCCCACACAATTATACTGGGAGATTTTAATACCCCATTGTCAATAATAGACAGATCAACCAGACAGAAAATTAACAAGGATATCCAGGACTTGAACTCAGACCTGGACCAAGCAAACCTAATAGACATCTACAGAACTCTCCACCCCAAATCCACAGAATATACATTCTTCTCAGCACCACATCACACCTACTCTAAAATTGACCACATAATTGGGAGTAAATCACTCCTCAGCAAATGCAAAACAGAAATCATAACAGTCTCTCAGACCACAGTGCAATCAAGTTAGAACTCAGAATTCAAAAACTAACCCAGAACCGCACAGCTTCATGGAAACTCAGCAACTTGCTCTTGAATGTGGACTGGATAAACAATGAAATGAAGACAGAAATAAAGATGTTCTTTGAAACCAATGAGAATGAAGACACAACATACCAGAATCTCTGGGACACATTTAAAGCAGTCTTTAGAGGAAAATATATAGCAATAAGTGCCCACATGAGAAGCAAGGAGAGATCAAAAATTGACACCCTATCATCAAAACTGAAAGAGCTAGAGGAGCAAGATCAAAAAAACTCAAAGTCTAGCAGAAGACAAGAAATAGCTAAGATCAGAGCAGAACCGAAGGAGACAGACACAAAAAACCCTTCAAAAAACAAATTCAGGGAATGGTTTTTTGAAAAGACCAACAAAATAGACCACTAGCCAGATTAATAAAAAAATAACCAAATTGATGCAATAAAAAACGATAAAGGGATATCACCACAGATTCCACAGAAATTCAAATCAGAGATTATTACAAACAACTCTATGCACAGAAACTAGTAAACCTGGAAGAAATGGATAAATTCCTGGACACTTGCCTCCTCCCAAGCCTAACCCAGGTAGAAGCCGAAACCCTGAACAGACCCATAACAAGGTCTGAAGTTGAGGCAGCAATTAAGAGCTTACCACCCAAAAAAAGCCCAGGTCCAGACAGGTTCACAGCCAAATTCTACCAGACATACAAAGGGAGCTGGTACCATTCCTTCTGAAACTACTTAAACAATACAAAAAGAGGGAATCCTTCCCAAATCATTTTATGAGACCAACATCATCCTGATTCCAACACCTGGCAGAGACTCAACAAGAAAAGAAAACTTCAGGCCAATATCCATGAAGAGCATAGATGCAAAAATCTTCAACAAAATACTGACAAGCCGATTGCAACAGCACATCAAAAAGCTTATCCACGACGATCAAGTAGGCTTCATCCCGGGGATGCAAGGTTGGTTCAATATACACAAGTCTATAAATGTAATTCACCACATAAACAGAACCAAAGACAAAAACCACATGATTATCTCAACTGATGCAGAGAAGGCTTTTGACAAAATTCAACAGTCCTTTATGCTAAAAACCCTCAATAAGCCATGTATTGACGGAACGTATCTCAAAATAATAAAAGCTATTTATGACAAACCAACAGCCAATATCATACTGAGTGGGCAAAAACTGGAAGCATTCCCCTTGAAATGTGGCACTAGACAAGGATGCCCTCTCTCACCACTCCTATTCAAAATAGCACTAGAAGTTCTACCCAGAGCAACCAGGCAAGAAAAACAAAGGGCATTCAAATAGGAAAGAAGGAATTCAAATTGTCTATTTGCAGACGACATGATTGTATATCTAGAAGACCCCATCGTCTCAGCCCCAAAGCTCCTGCAACTGATAAGCAACTTCAGCAAAGTCTCAGGATACAAAATCAATGTGCAGAAATTGCATGCATTCCTATACACCAATAACAGACTGAAAGACAGCCAAATCAAGAACAAACTTCCATTCACAATTGCCACAAAGAGAATAAAATACCTAGGAATACAACTAACAAGGAACGTAAAGGACCTCTTCAAGGAGAACTACAAGCCACTGCTCAATGAAAGAGAGGACACAAACAGATGGAGAAACATTCCATGCTCATGGTTAGGAAGAATCAATATCATGAAAATGGTTATACTACCCAAAGTAATTTACAGATTCAATGCTATCCCCATCAAGCTACCAATGACCTTCACAGAACGGGAAAAAAACACCTTAAACTTCATATGGAACCAAAAGAGCCCGCATAGCCAAGTCCATTCTAAGCAAAAAGAACAAAGCAGGAGGCATCACACTACCAGACTTCAAACTATACTACAAGGCTACAGTAATCAAAACAGCATGGTACTGGTACCACAACAGAGATATAGACCAATGGAACACAACAGAGGTCTCGGAGGCGACACATCTACAACCATCTGATCTTTGAGAAACCAGATGAAAACAAGCAATGGGGAAAGGATTCCCTGTTTAATAAATGGTGTTGGGAAAACTGGCTAGCCATGTGCAGAAAGCAGAAACTGGACCCCTTCCTGACACCTTATACTAAAATTAACTCCAGATGGATTAGACACTTAAACCTAAGACCTAACACCATAAAAACCCTAGAAGAAAATCTAGGCAAAACCATTCAGGACATAGGTGTAGGCAAAGACTTCATGACCAAAACACCAAAAGCATTGGCAACAAAAGCCAAAATAGACAAATGGGACCTAATCGAACTCCACAGCTTCTGCACAGCAAAAGAAAATGTCATTAGAGTGAATTGGCAACCAACAGAATGGGAAAAAATTTTTG
>NW_022437549.1:0-3875 GCF_009761245.1 Sapajus apella
TGGGATTTTTGTGAAATTTTCCCTGACCAGGTGAAAATGGACACACACAAAAAAATGCATTTATGGGCCCTGTTTGCCTGTTCCTGGAAACCAGAATATCAACCCTGAAAAAGACCATCTCTAGTTCCTTGCTTCAAAGGCTCAGCAGGTTAGCCTTGTTCATGAAGGAGCAATCCTCCTGGGAGGCTGAGGCAGGAGAATCGCTTGAACCTGGGAGGTGGAGGTTGTGGTGAGCCAAGAGCCCACCACTGCACTCCAGCCTGGGCAACAGAGAGAGACTCCGGCTAAAAAAAAGACCATCTCTGGTTCCTTGCTTCAAAGGCTGAGCAGGCTAGCCTTGTTCATCAAAGGGCAATTCTCCTGAGTTATGTTTCCAAAGAGAAAAAGCAATGCCCACTAGACATACATTATCTTTCACCAAGAGAACTGGGCAGGATTTCTAGAGAACAGCAATGGATTTTGGGCCGAGTGTTCACTGAGTTCCAGTACAGCGATACACACAGTCCTGATGGGAGCATCCAAAATGGAATCGAAGATGTTGAAGAATATACACTATCGCACAGACAAACATACTCCGGGACAGCCTATCTTGTGAAAGCTCCTCTATAAAATTTGAGCTGAAATACGCAAGTATGGGTGGAGCACAGTGGCTCACACCTCTAAATCCAGCACTTTGGAAGGCCAATGTGGGAGAATCACTTAAGCTCACAAGTTCAAGACCAGAATGGGCAACATGGTAAAACCTTGTGTGTACAAAAATATACAGTAGTCAGCAGGGTGTGGTGATGCGTGCCTGTAGACGGTGACTCAGAAGGCTGAGGTGGCAGGTGGAGGTTGCAGTGAGCTGAGATGGCAACAGAGCACTCCAGCCTGGGTGACAGAGCCAGACCTTGTCTCAAAACAAAAGGAAACCACACAAACAAAGAAATTTTAAAAAATATCCAAAGTGGCTTAATAGTATTCTCTGCGTGTAGAAGAGGGTTTTGTGGGTATAGGACTGTATCATATATGACAACCATATACGATAATCTATATATCATATATTTTTAAGAACCTGTCTGAAAAAAAGAATGCTCCATATATTGTATGCTCACATGAAAAATATTTCCTTCACATAAGTGCTTGGTTTGGCAGCACACATAAAAGAAAAATTGGAGGCCAGGCAGGGTAGCTCACGCTTGTAATCCCAGCACTTCGGGAGGCCAAGGCAGGTGGATCACCTGAGGTCTGGAGTTTGAGACTAACCTGGTCAACACGGTGAAGCTCCGTCACTGCTAAAAGTACAAAAATTAGTCAAACGTGGTGGCCCGCACCTGTAATTCCAGCTACTCAAAAGGCAGAGGTTGCAGTGAGCGGAGAATGTTCTACTGCCCTTCAGACTGAGCCACAGAGCTGTAGCAAGAAAAAAATAAAGATGGGCGGACCACCTGAACCCAAGAGATCTAGGCTGGAAGTGTTACCACACTCCAGCCTGGGCAACCCTAAACAAAAACAAACCCCAACCTCATGCAAGTCTGGTTATAAGCATGTCCTTCAAATGTATTACCAAGATCGGCATCATCTTCAATGTTGTTTTTCTCAGACAGTAACTCTCTAAAAGGAAGCACTTTGTTTTATTTCAGACGACAAGAAGTGCTTCCCATTGGAGTATCACTGCATGAGATCTTCTTTCCCCAGCACTCCGGGTTTTTTGTTGGAATTTTTCTTACCAGGTTAAACCGGACACACCAATAAAGATACTTCTATTGCCCCTGATTGCATGTTTTCCAGAATCTAGAACATAACTCCCTAAAAGAACAATCTCCGGGTCATTGTTTCAAAGCCTCAACAGATTATGTCTCCAAAGAGAAAAAGCAATGCCTAAAAGCTACACCGTATGTTTGAGCAAGAGAATTGGGCAGGATTTTTAGAGAACAGCAATGGATTTTTATTTAAAAAAAAATTTTTTTTTTTTTTATAAAGACAGAGTTTCACCATATTGGTCAGGCTGGTCTTGAACTCCCAACCTCAGGTGATCCGCCCGCGTTGGCCTCCAAAATGCTTGGATTACAGGTGTGAGCCACCGCGCCCAGCCAACAATGGATTTTGAGCTAGTGTTCACTTGAGTTCCGGTACAGGGCCACACAGTCCTGATGGAAGTTTCCAAAATGGATTCTAAGATGCTGAAGAATGTACACAGTCATACACGCATTCTTCAGAATAGACTACAGGCTAGGCAGTGAAAGCTCCTCAATAAAATTTGAACAGAAGGCCAGGTGTGATGGCTCACAACTATAATCTCAGCATTTTGGGAGGCTGAAATGGGCAGATCATTTGTGCTCAAAAGTTTGAGACCAGCCTGGCCAACATGTCTCTAAAATATGCAAAAATTAAACTGGTGTGTTTGAGTGTGCCCATAATCCCCCACTCCTCACGAAGCTGAGGCAGAATAATTGCTTTAACCTAGGAGGCTGAGGTTGCAGTGAGCTGAGATCATGCCACTACACTCCAGCTTGGGTGATAGAGTGAGACTCCATCTCAGGAAAACAAACCAAAAAAAAAAAGGAAGAGAAATACACAAGTATGAATGGGGTGCAGTGGCTCATACCTCTATTCCCAGCACTTTAGAAGGCCGAGGCTGGAGGATCACTTGAGCACAGGAGATTAAGGCCAGCCTGGGAAACATGGTGAAACCTCATCTGCACATAAAATACAAAAGGTAGCCAGGTGTGGTGGTGCATGCCTGCAGACAGCTATTCAGGAGGCTGAGGTAGGAGGTGGAGGTTTCAGTGAGCCAAGATCAGACCACCACACTACAGCCTGGGCAACAGAGACCCCATCTTAGAAAACAAATACAAAACAGAACCTCAACATCATCTAAAAAGTCTGATTATAAGCATGCTCTGCAAATGTATTACCACCATCAGCAACAACTTCAACGTTGCTTTTCACATAGTAACTCTCTAAAGGAAGACACATTCATTTCTCTCAGACAACAGAAAGTGCTTTCCTTTGGAGAGTCACAGCATGAGATCTTGCTCCAGCACTCTGGGTTTTCTGTTGAAATTTTCCTTAACCAGCTTAAAATGGACGCAAAAATAAAGATGCATTCATTGGCCCTGTTTGCTTGTTTTCTGGAACCCAGAACATAAACCCCTAAAAGGACCATCTCCAGTTCCTTACTTCAAAGGCTCAGCAGGTTAGCCTTGTTCATCAAGGGGCAATCCTCCCGAGTTATGTATCCAAAAAGAAAAAGCAATGCCCACTACACATACCTTATCTTTAACCAAGAGAGCTGGACAGGATTTCCAGAGTGCAGCAACGGATGTTGAGCCAAGTATGCGCTTGAGTTCCAGTACAGTGACACACAGTCCTGATGGGGGCATCCAAAACGGAATCTAAGATGCTGAAGAATATACATCGTCAAACACTCAGACATCCTCCAGGATGGACCACAGGCTATGTGCTTAAAAGCGCCTTTCTTTGCAAATCGATTAAAAAAAGAAAAAGAATAAAAGCAAAGCTCCTTAATGAAATTTGAGTAGAAATACACAAGTATGGCTGGGCGCGGTGGCTCAAGCCTGTAATCCCAGCACTTTGGGAGGCCTGGGCGGGTGGATCACGAGGTCAAGAGATCGAGACCATCCTGGTCAAAATGGTGAAACCCCGTCTCTACTAAAACTACAAAAAATTAGCTGGGCGTGGTGGCGCGTCTGTAGTCCCAGCTACTCAGGAGACTGAGGCAGGAGAATTGCCTGAACGCGCCATTGCACTCCAGCCTGGGTAACAAGAGCAAAACTCCATCTCAAAAAAAAAAAAAAAAAAAGAAATAAATAAAAATAATAAAATAAAATAAAATAAGGAGATTGCACAAGCCTCAGAGAATTAATGGTCAG
>NW_022437549.1:3975-5597 GCF_009761245.1 Sapajus apella
ACAAGAGCAAAACTCCATCTCAAAAAAAAAAAAAAAAAAAAGAAATACACAAGTATGGTGGAGCATGACAGCCCATGCCACTGAACCCAGCACTTTAGAAGGCCGAGGCAGGAGGATCACTTGAGCTCAGCAGTTCGAGATCAGCATGGAGAACATGGTAAAACCTGTGTGTACAAAAAATACAAAAGTTAGCTGGGTGTGGTGGTGCGTGCCTGTAGACAGTGACTCAGAAGGCTGAGGTGGCAGGTGGAGGTTGCAGTGAGCCGAGATGGCAACACTGCATTCCAGCCTGGGCGACAGAGCCAGACCTCGTCTCAAAACAAATCAAAACCAAACAAATAAAAAAATACCCAAAGTGATATAAAAGTATTCTCTGTGTGTAGAAGAGGGTCTGTGGGTTAATGACTAAATTATATGTGATAAGCATATACGATAAAATATACATCATACACTTTTGAGATTCTGTCTGAAAAAAGGAATGTTTCATATACTGTATGCTTCCATGAAAAATAATTCCTACACATAAATGCTTGGTTTGGCAGCACACATAAAGAAAAAAATTGGAGGCAGGCAGGGTGGCTCATGCCTGTAATCCCAGCACTTTGGGAGGCCGAGGCGGGTGGATCACCTGAGGTCAGATGATCCACCTGAACAACATGGTCAATCTCTGTCACTGGTAAAAATACAAAAATTAGCCAAGCGTGTTGGTGCATGGCTTTAATGCCAGCTTCTTTTTTTTTTTTTTTTTCCAAGACGGGGTTTCACCATGTTGGTCAGGCTGGTCTTGAACTCCCGACCTCAGATGATCCGCCTGCCTTGGCCTCCAAAGTGCTTGGATTACAGGCGTGAGCCACTATGCCCGGCCTTTAATGCCGGCTTCTGAGGATGCAGACATTGCAGGGAGCAAAGAATGTGCCACTGCTCTCCAGACTGAGCCACAGAGCTATCTGAACAAAATAAAAAAGATGCGGGAACACTTGAGTCCAAGAGATCTAGGTTGGAAGTGCCACTGCACTGCAGCCTGGGCAACAGACACCCTGAGTTGGGAAAAATCTAAACAAAAAATTCTAACATCATGCAAATCTGATTATAAGCATGCTCTTCAAATGTGTTACCAAGATCAACATCATCTACAACGTTGTTTTTCTCAAACAGTAACTCTCTAAAAGGAAGCACTTTGTTTTATTTCAGACAACAAGAAGTGCTTCCCATTGGAGAATCACTGCATGAGATCTCCTTGCTTCAGTACTCCGGGTTTTTTGTTGAAATATTCCTTACCCCATTAAAATGGACACACAAATAAAGATGCATTTATTGGCCGGGCGCGGTGGCTCACGCCTGTAATCCCAGCACTTTGGGAGGTCAAGGCGGGTGGATCACGAGGTCAAGAGATCGAGACCATCCTGGTCAACACAGTGAAACCCTGTCTCTACTAAAAATACAAAAAATTAGCTGGGCATGGTGGCGCACACCTGTAATCCCGGCTACCCAGGAGGCTGAGGCAGGAGAATTGCCTGAACCCAGGAGGCTGAGGTTGCGGTGAGCCGAGATTGCGCCATTGCACTCCAGCTTGAGTAACAAGAGTGAAACTCCGTCTCAAAAAAAAAAAAAAAAAAAAAAAA
>NW_022437549.1:5697-11966 GCF_009761245.1 Sapajus apella
ACAAGAGTGAAACCCCGTCTAAAAAAAAAAAAAAAAAAAAAAAAAGATGCATTTATTGCCCCTGCTTGCATGTTTCCTGGAAGCCAGAAAATAAACCCCTGAAAGGACCATCTCCAAGTCATTGTTTCAAAGGCTCAACAGGTTAGCTTTGCTCATTCATCAAGGGGCAATCCTCCTGAGTTATGTCCCCAAAGAGAAAAAGCAATGCCTACTTGACATACCTTATCTTTTTTTTTTAAAGATGGGTTTCACCATGATGGCCAGGCTGGTCTTGAACTCCTGACCTCAGGTGATCCACCCACCTT
The DNA here is from genome assembly GCF_009761245.1 of Sapajus apella. NCBI lineage: Eukaryota > Metazoa > Chordata > Mammalia > Primates > Cebidae > Sapajus > Sapajus apella. The sequence continues at coordinate 6,003 of NW_022437549.1, forward strand.
GGCCTCCCAAAGTGCTAGGATTACAGGCGTGAGCTACCGTGCCAAGGCTTCTTTTTTTTTTTAAGAGACAGGGTCTCGCTATGTTGCTAAGGCCGGAGTGCAGTGGCTATTCACAGGCACGATCCCACTACTGATCAGCACAGGAGTTTGGACCTGCTCCGTTTCCGACCTGGGCCGGTTCACCCCTCCTTAGGCAACCTGGTGGTCCTCTGCTCCCGGGAGGTCACCATGTTGATGCTGAACTTAGTGTGGACACCCGATCAGCATAGCGCACTACAGTCGAACTCCTGGAGTCAAGTGATCCTCCAGCCTCAGCCTCACGAGTAGCTGGGACTACAGGCATGCACCACCACATCCAGTGACATACCTTATCTTTTTATCCAAGAGAACTTGGCAGGATTTCTAGAGAACAGCAATGGATTTTGAGCCAAGTATTCACTTGAGTTCCAGTACAGGGACACACAGGCCTGATGGGAGCATCCTAAATGGAATCTAAGATGTTAAAGAACATATATTATCCCACACACAAACATCCTCAAGGTTAGACCACAGACTATGACGTAAAAGCCCCTGAATAAAATCTGAGCAGAAATACACAAATATGACTGGGGCGTGGTGGCTCACACCACTAAACCCAGCATACTAGAAGGCCAAGGCAGGAGGATCACTTGAGTCCATGAGTTTGAGACCAGAGTGGGCAACACGGTAAAACCTTATGTGTACAAAAATACAATAGTTAGCTTGATGTGGTGGTGCGTGCTTTTAGACAGTGACTCTGGAGGCTGAGGTGGCAGGTGGAGGTTGCAGTGAGCCGAGATAGCAACACTGCACTCCAGCCTGGGTGACAGAGCCAGACCTTCTCTCAAAACAAAAGCAAACCACACAAACTAACAAATAAAAAAATATTCAAAGTGATATAAAAATATTCTCTGTGTGTAGAAGAGGGTTTTGTAGGTTTTTATGACTATATTATATATTGCAAGCATAAATGATAAGTTATACATCAAATATTTTTGAGATCCTGTCTGAAAAAAAAGAATGTTCCATATACTGTATGCTTACATAAAAAATAATTCCTACACAAGTGCTGGGATTGGCGGTACCAATAAAAGAAAAAATTGGAGACGGAGCAGGGTGGCTCATCCCTGTAGTCCCAGCACTTTGGTAGGCCGAGGTGGGTGAATCACTTGAAGTTTAGAGTTTGAGACTAACCTGGCCAACATGGTGAAACTCTGCTACTTGTACATGCACAAAAATTAGTCAGGTGGAGTGGCACATGCCTGTAATGCCAGCTACCCAGGAGGCAGAGGCTGCACTGAGCAGAGAATGTGCCACTGCCTTCCAGACTCAGCCACAGAGGTGTCTCAATAAATAAATAAATAAATAAATAAATAAAAAATAAAAAATAACAAAGACCACTTGAGGCCAAGAGATCTAGATTGGAAGTACCTTCACAATCCAGCCTGGGCAACAAACACCCTGTGTTGGGAAAAATCTAAACTGTACCCAAACCCCAACATCATTCAAGTCTGATTATAAGCATGCTCTTCAAATGTGTTACCAAGATCAGCATCAACGTCCATGTTGTTTTTCTCAAACAGTAACTCTCTAAAAGGAAGCATTTTGTTTTATTTCACGCAACAAAAATGCCTCCCCTTGGAGAAGTACCGCATGAGATTTTCTTGCTCCAGCGCTCTGAGTTTTTTGTTGGAATTTTCCTTACCAGGTTAAACAAGACACACAAATAAAGATGCATTTATTGCTACTGTTTGCATATTTTCTGGAAGCCAGAACATAAACCCCTAAAAGGACTATCTGCAGGTCCTTATTTCAAAGGCTCAGCAGGTTAGCCTTGTTCATCAAGGGGCAATCCTCCTGAGTTGTCTCCAAAGAGAAAAAGCAATGTGTACTAGATATATCTTATCTTCAACCAAGAGAACTGGGCTGGATTTCTAGAGAACAGCAATGGATGTTGAGCCAAGTGCTCACTTGAGTTCTAGCACAGGGACACACAGTCCAGATGGAAGCATCCAAAATGGAATCTAAGATGTTGAAGAATGTACATAGTTGTACATACATTCTTCAGGATAGAACATAGGCTAGGCAGTGAAAGCTCCTGAATAAAATTTGGACAGAAGGCCAGGTGCAGTGGCTCATGACTGTAATTTCAGCACTTCCGTGGGCCGAGGTGGGCAGATCACCTGAGATCAGCAGTTTGAGATCAGCCTGGCCAAGATGGTAAAACCCAATCTCTACTAAAAATACAAAAATTAAACTGGTGTGGTGGCACATGGCTGTAATCCCAGCTACTCAAGAGGCTGAGGCAGAAGAATCGCTGGAACCTGGGAGGCGCAGGTTGCAGTGAGCCAAGATAATGCCACTGCACTCCAGCCTGGGAGACAGAGTGACACTCCATCTCCAAAAAAACAAACAGAAATACACAAGTATGAATGGGGTGCAGCTCACACATCTACTCCCTGCACTTTAGGAGGCTGAGGCTGGAGGATCACTTGAGCTCAGGTGTTTGAGACCAGCCTGAGCAACATGGTGAAACCTCATCTGTACATAAAATACAAAAGTTAGCCAGGTGTGGTGGTGCATACCTGTAGACAGCTACTTAGAAGGCTGAGGTGAAAGGTGGAGATTGCAGTGAGCCGAGATTGCACCATCACACTCCAGCCTGGGCAACACAGTCCTTATCTTAGGAAACAAAAACAAAAACAAAACAGAACCTCAACATCATCCAAGTCTGATTATAAGCATGCTCTGTAAATGTACTACCAACATCAGCAACAACTTCAACATTGCTCTTCTCAATCAACAACTTTCTAAAGGAAGACACATTCATTTCTTTCGGACAATAGAAAGTGCTTTCCTTTGGAGAGTCACAGCATGAGATCTTACTCTATCACTGTGGGTCTTCTGTTGAAGTTTTCTTTGATCAGGTTAAAACGGACAAAAAATAAAGATGCATTCATTGGGCCTCTTTGCATGTTTTCTGGAACCCAGAACATAAATCTTTAAAAGGATCATCTCCAGTTCCCTGCTTCAAAGGCTCAGCAGGTTATCCATGTTCATCAAGGGGCAATTCTCCTGAGTTATGTCTCCAAAGAGAAAAGACAATGCCCACTAGACATACCTTATCTTTTTTTTTAAGATGGGGTTTCACCATGTTGGTCAGGCTGGTCTTGAACTCCTGACCTCAGGTGATCCGCCCGCCTTGGCCTCCAAAGTGCTTGGATTACAGACGTGAGCCACCACGCCCGGCTGATATACCTTATCTTTAAGCATAACGACTGGGCAGAATTTTGAGAGAACAGCAATGGATGTTGAGCCAAGTATGCACTTGAGTTCCAGTACGGCGACACACAGTCCTGATGGAAGCAACCAAAATGGAATCTAAGATGTTGAAGAATACATATTGTCGCACACACAGACATCCTCCAGGACAGTCCACAGGCTATGCCATAAAAAGCTCCCAAACAAAATCTGAGCAGAAATACACAAGTATGGTGGAGCGTGGTGGCTCACACCAGTAAACCCAGCACTTTAGAAGGCCAAGGCAGGAGGATCACTTGAGCCCAGGAGTTCCAGACCAGCATGGGAAGCATGGTAAAATCTTGTGTGTACAAAAACCACAAAAGTTAGCTGGGCGTGGTGGCACACACCTGTAGACAGTGACTCAGAAGGCTGAGGTGGCAGGTGGAGGTTGCAGCAAACAGGGATGGCACCACTGCACTCCAGCCCGGGCGAGAGAGCCAGACCTTGTCACAAAACAGAACCAAACCACACAAACCAATAAAATAATCCCAAAGTGATAGAAAAGTATTCTGTTTGTGTAGAAGAGGGTCTGTGGCTATATGACTATATTATATATGATAAGCATAGATGATAAAATATACATCATATTTTTTTGAGACCCTGTCTGAAGAAAAGAATGTTCCCTGTACTGTATAGTCCCATGGAGAATAATTCCCACACATAAGTGCTTGGTTTGGCAGCACACATAAAAGAAAAAATTGGAGGCAGGCGGGGTGGCTCATGCCTGTAATCTCAGCACTTTAGGAGGAAAAGACAGGTGGATCACCTGAGGTCAGCAGTTTGACAAGAACCTGGCCAACATGGTGAAACTGCGTCACTGCTAAAAGTACAAAAATCCGTCAAGCGTGGTGGTGCGCACCTGTAATGCCAGCTACTCAGGAGGCAGAGGCTGCAGTGAGCAGAGAATGTGCAACCACCCTCCAGATGGCCACAGGGCTGTCTCAAGAAAATGAAACAGCGGGGTGACCACTTGAGCCCAAGAGATCTATGTTGGAAGTGCCACTGCACTCCAGCCTGGACAACAGACACCGAGCTGGGAAAAATCTAAACAAAAATGAAACCCCAACATCATGCAAGTCTGATTACAAGCATGTCTTTCAAATATGTTACCAAGATCAGCATCATCTTCAACGTTGTTTTTCTCAAACAGTAACACTCTAAAGGGAAGGCCTTTCTTTTTTTCCAGACAATAGAAAGCACTTCCCTTTGGAGGGTCACAGCGTGAGATCTTCTTGCTCCAGCACTCCAGGGTTTTTGTTGGAAATTTCCAGGTTAAACTGGACACAAAACTAAAGATGCATTCATTGGCCCTGTTTGCATGCTTCCTGGAATCCAGAACATAAACCCCTAAAAGGACCATCTCTAGTTTCTTGCTTCCAAGGCTCAGCAGGTTAGACTTGTTCATCAAAGGACAATCCTCCTCCTGAGTTTTGTCCCCAAAACATACCTTATCTTTCACCAAGAGAATTTGGCAGAATTTCTAGAGAACAGCAATGGATGTTGAGCCAAGTGTTCATTGGAGTTCCAGTACAGGGACACGCAGTCCTAATGGAAGCAACCAAAATAGAATCTAAGATGTTGAAGAATATGCATCGTCACACACACAAACAGCCTCCAGCATAGACCACAGTCTAGGCTGACTTGACAGGACCATTTGAGGCTGGCTAGGTGCGGTGGCTCACATGCCTATAATCCCAGCACTTTGGAAGGCCAAGGCTGGTGGATCACCTGAGGTTGTGAGTTTGAGAACAGCCTGGCCAACATGCTGAAACCAACATACTGGCCTTAGTTTAAAATAATAATAATAAAAAGCACCACCCACTCCAGCCTGGGCAACAGAGATCTTGTCTTGGAATAAAACCAAACAAAAGCAAAACCCCACCATCATCCACGTCTGATTATAAGCATGCTCTGCAAATGCATTACCAACATCAGCATCAACTTCAATGTTGCTTTTCTCAAACAGTAACCATCTAAAAAGAACCACTTTCTTTTATTTCAGATGACAGAAAGTGCTTCCGTCTAGAAGGTCACAGCCTGACATCTTCTTGCTTCAGCACTGTGGATGTTTTGTTGGAGTTTTCCTTGACCAGTTTAAAATGACCACAAAAGGCCGGGCGCGGTGGCTCAAGCCTGTAATCCCAGCACTTTGGGAGGCCGAGGCGGGTGGATCACGAGGTCAAGAGATCGAGACCATCCTGGTCAACATGGTGAAACCCCGTCTGTACTAAAAATACAAAACATTAGCTGGGCATGGTGGCGCATGCCTGAAATCCCAGCTACTCAGGAGGCTGAGGCAGGAGAATTGCCTGAACCCAGGAGGCGGAGGTTGAGGTGAGCCGAGATCGTGCCATTGCACTCCAGCCTGGGTAGCATGAGTGAAACTCCGTCTCAAAAAAAAAAAAATAAAAAAATAAAATAAAATAAAATGACCACAAAAATAAAGACACATTCATTGGCCCTGTTTGCATGTTTTCTGGAACCCAGAACATAAATCCTTAAAAGGATCATCTCCAGTCTCTGCTTCAAAGGCTCAGCAGGTAGCTTTGTTCACCAAGGGGCAATCCTCCAGAGTTATGTTTCCAAAGAGAAAAGGCAAAAAAAAAAAAAAAAAAAAAAAAAAAAAAAAAAAAAAAAAAAAAA
>NW_022437549.1:12066-13647 GCF_009761245.1 Sapajus apella
AAAGAGAGAGAGAGAGAGAGAAAATGAAATGCCCAATAGACATACCTTATCTTTACCCAAGAGAATTGGGCAAAATTTGCAGAGAATAGCAACGAATGTTGCCCCAACCAAGTATGCACTTGAGTTGCAGTACAGCGACACACAGTCCTGATGGGGGCATCCAAAATGGAATCTAAGGTGTTGAAGAATATACGTTGTCAAACACACAGACATCCTCCAGGATAGGACCCAGGCTACACTGTAAAAGCTCCTCAATAAAATTTGAGCAGAAATACACAGGTACCAGTGGGGCGCAGTGGCTCACGCCACTAAACCCAGCAATTTAGAAGGCCAAGGGGAGAAAGTCACTTGAGCTCAGGAGTTCAAGACCAGCATGGCCAACATGGTAAAAGCTTGTATGTACAAAAAATACAAAAGTTATCTGGGTGTGGCCTACGCGCCTGGTGACAGTGACTCAGAAGGCTGAGGTGGCAGGTGGAGGTTGCAGTAAGCCAAGATGGCAACACTGCATTCCAGCCTGGGTGACAGAGCCAGACCTTCTCTCAAAACAAAACAAAACCACACAAACTAACAAATAAAAAAATATTCAAAGTGATATAAAAGTATTCTCTGTGTGTAGAAGAGGGTCTGTGGGTATAGGACCACATTACACATGGTAAGCATATATGATAAACCACACATTGTATATTTTTGAGACTCTGTCTTAAAAAGCCTAATGTTCCATATACTGTATGCTTACATGAAAAATCATTCCTATACGTAAGTGCTTGGTTTGGCAGCACACACAACAGACAAATTGGAGGCCAGGCATGGTAGCTCATGGCTGTGATCCTAGCACTTTGGGAGGCTGAGACAGGTGAATCACCTGAGGTCAGGAGACTGGGACTAACTGGCCCACAGGGTGAAACTCCATCACTGCTAAAAGTACAAAAATTAGTCAAGCATGGTGGTGCGCACCTGCAATGCCACTCAGGAGGCACAGGTTGCAGTGAGCAGAGAATGTGCTACTGCCCTCCAGAGCGGGCCACAGGGCTGTGTCAAAAAAAAAAAAAAAAAGGCAGGAAACCACTTGAGCCCAAGAGATCTAGGTTGGAAGTGCCACCACACTCCAGCCTGGGCAACAAACACCCTATGTCGGGAAAAATCTAAACTGTACCCAAACCCCAACATCATTCAAGTCTGATTATAAGCATGCTCTTCAAATGTGTTACCAAGATCAGCATCAACGTCCATGTTGTTTTTCTCAAACAGTAACTCTCTAAAAGGAAGCATTTTGTTTTATTTCACGCAACAAAAATGCCTCCCCTTGGAGAAGTACCGCATGAGATTTTCTTGCTCCAGCGCTCTCAGTTTTTTGTTGGAATTTTCCTTACCACGTTAAACAGGACACACAAATAAAGATACATTTACTGTCCCTCCTTGCATGTTTTCTGGAAGCCAGAACATAAACCCCTAAAACAACTATCTGCAGGTCCTTACTGCAAAGGCTCAGCAGGTTAGCCTTGTTTATCAAGTGGCAACACTCCTGAGCTATGTCTCCAAAGAGAAAATGCAATGCCTACTAGTCATACCTTATCTCTC
>NW_022437549.1:13747-16136 GCF_009761245.1 Sapajus apella
TTGTTGTTGTTGTTGTTAAAGATGGGGTTTCACCATATTGGTCAGGCTGGTCTCAAACTCCTGACCTTGTGATCCACCCACCTCAGCCTCCCACAGTACAGTGCTGGGATTACAGGCGTGAGCCACCACGCCCGGTGTTACACCTTATCTTTAACCAAGAGAATTGGGCAGAATTTCTAGAAAACAGCGATGGATGTTGAACCAAGTGTTCACTTGAGTTCCAGCACAGAGACACACAGTCCAGATGGAAGCATCCAAATTAAATCGAAGATGCTGAAGAATGTACACAGTTGTACACACATTCTTCATGACAGACCATATGCCAGGCAGTGAAAGCTCCTGAAAAGAATTTGGACAGACATCAGGTGCAGTGGTTCACGACTGTAATCTCAGCACTTTGGTAGGCCGAGGTGGGCGGATCACTTGAGTTCATGAGTTGAGACCCACCTGGGCAACATGGTGAAATGCTGTCTCTACTAAAAATACAAAAATTAAACCGGTGAGGTGGTACATGCCTGTAATCCCAGCTAGTCAGGAGGCTCAGGCAGAATAATCGCTTGAACCTGGGAGGCAGAGGTTGCAGTGAGCCAAGATCATGCCACTGCAGTCCAGCCTGGGAGACAGAGTGAGACAAAAAAAAAAAAAAAAAAAAAAAAAGAACAGAACAGAAATACTCATGTATGAATGGGGTGCAGCTCACACCTCTATTCCTAGCACTTTAGGAGGCCGAGGCTGGAGGATCACTTGGGCTCAGGAGTTTGAGACCAGCCTGGGCAACACGGAGAAACCTCATCTGTACATAAAATACAAAAGTTAGCCAGGTGCGGTGGTGCATCCCTGCACACAGCTATTCAGGAGGCACAGGTGGGAGGTGTAGGTTGCAGTGAGCTGAGATAGCACCATCGCATTCCAGCGTGGGCAGATATCCCATCTTAGAAAACAAATACAAAACAGAACCTCAACATCATCTAAAAAGTCTGATTATAAGCATGTTCTGCAAATGTATTACCGACATCAGCAACAACTTCAATGTTGCTCTTCTCATAAGGCCACTCTCTAAAGGAAAACTCATTCATTTCTTTCAGACAGCAGAAAGTGCTTTCCTTTGGAGAGTCACAGCATGAGATCTTGCTCCAGCACTCTGGGTTTTCTGTTGAAATTTTCCTTGACCAGATTAAAATGGATGCAAAAATAAAGATGCATTCATTGGCCCTGTTTGCATGTTTTCTGGAACCCAGAACATAAACCCCTAAAAGGACCATCTCCAGTTCCTTACTTCAAAGGCTCAGCAGGTTAGCCTTGTTCATCAAGGGGCAATCCTCCCGAGTTATGTATCCAAAAAGAAAAAGCAATGCCCACTACACATACCTTATCTTTAACCAAGAGAGCTGGACAGGATTTCCAGAGTGCAGCAACGGATGTTGAGCCAAGTATGCACTTGAGTTCCAGTACAGTGACACACAGTCCTGATGGGGGCATCCAAGACGGAATCTAAGATGCTGAAGAATATACATTGTCAAAGACACACACAACCTCCAGGATAGGACCCAGGCCACACTGTAAAAGCTCCTCAATAAAATTTGAGGAGAAATGCACAGGTACAAGTGGAGGGTGGTGGCTGATGCCACTAAACTTAGCACTTTCAGAGGCTAAGTTAGGAGGATCATTTCAGCTCAGGAGTTCAAGATCGGCATGGCCAACACGATAAAACCTTGTGTGTACAAAAAATATAAAAGGTAGCTGGGTGTGGTGGTGCGTGCCTGTAGACAGTGACTCAGAAGACTCAGGTGGCAGGTGGAGGTTGCAGCGAGCCAAGATGGCAACACTGCATTCCAGCCCGGGCGACAGAGCCAGACCTCGTCTCAAAACAAAAACACAGAAACCAACAAATAAAAAAATATCCAAAGTGATATACAAGTATTCTCTGTGTGTAGAAGAGGGTTTTCAGGTATATCGCCATATTATACAGAATAAATATATATGATAAAATATGTATCATATATATTTGAGACCCTGACTGAAAAAAAGAATGTTTCATACATTGTATGCTTACATGAAGAACAACTCCTACACATAAGTGCTTGGTTTGGCAGCACAAATAAGAGAAAAAGCTGGAGGCAGGTGGGGTGGCTCATGCCTGTAATCTCAGCAGTTTGGGAGGATGAGGCAGGTGGATCACCTGAGGTCAGGAGTTTGAGACTAACCTGGCCAACATGGTGAAACTCTGTCACTGCTAAAAATACTAAAATTAGTCAAGCGTGGTCATGCGCGTCTGTAATACCAGCTACTCAGGAGGCAGAGGTTGCAGTGAGCAGAGAATGTGCCACTGCCCTCCAGACTGAGCCACAGGGCTGTTTCAAGGAAAAAAAAAAAAAAAAAAAAAAAAAAA
>NW_022437549.1:16236-19509 GCF_009761245.1 Sapajus apella
CCACGAGGTCAAGAGATCGAGACCATCCTGGTCAACATGGTGAAACCCCGTCTCTACTAAAAAAATACAAAAAATTAGCTGGGCATGGTGGCGCGTGCCTGTAATCCCAGCTACTCAGGAGGCTGAGGCAGGAGAATTGCCTGAACCCAGGAGGCGGAGGTTGCGGTGAGCCGAGATCGCGCCATTGCACTCCAGCCTGGGTAACATGAGTGAAACTCCCTTTCAAAAAAAAAAAAAAAAAAAAAAAAAATGGTTGTGGGGAACCACTTGAGCCCAGGAGATCTAGGTTGGAAGCGCCACTGCACTCCAGCCTGGGCAACAGACACCATGTGTTGGGAAAAATTTAAACAAAAACAAAACCACAACACCATGCAAGTCTGATTATAATATGTCCTTCAAATGTGTTACCAAGATCAGCATCATCTTCAACGTTGTTTTTCTCAAATAGTAACTCTCTAAAAGGAAGCACTTGATATCATTTCAAACAACAGGAAGTGCTTCCCATTGGAGAAATAGCACATGAGATCTCCTTGCTCCAGCACTCTGGGTTTCTTGTTGGAATATTCCTTACACCACTAAACTGGACACACAAATAAAGATGCATTTATTGCCCCGTCTGCATGTTTTCTAGAATCCAGAAAAGGACCATCTCCAAGTAATTGTTTCAAAGGCTCAGCAGGTGAGCCTTGTTCATTAAGGGGCAATCCTCCTGAGTTTTATCTCCAAAGACAAAGAGCAATGCCTACTAGACATACCTTTTCTTAAACTAAGATAATTGGGCTGGATTTCTAGACAATAGCAATGGATGTTGAGTCAAGTATTCACTTGAGTTGCAGTACAGCGACACACAGTCCTGATGAGAGGATCCAAAACGGAATATAAGATGTTGAAGAATATATATTGTCACACACACAGACATCCTTCAGGATAGACCACAGGCTATGCCGTAAGACCTCCTCAATAAAATTTTTGCAGAAATACACAAGTCCAGGAGAGGCGTGCTGGGTGATACCACTAAACACAGTATTTTAGGAGGCCAAGGCAGGAGAATCACTTGAGCTTTGGAGTTCAAGACCAGCATGGGTACCATGGTAAAACGTTATGTATACAAAAAATGCAAAAGTTACCTGGGTGTGGTGGTGTGTACCTGCAGACAGCGACTCAGAAGGCTGAGATGGCAGGTGGAGGTTGCAGTGAGCCAAGATCACACTGGGCAAGAGAGCCACACCTTGTCTCAAAACAAAACAGAACCAGGCAAAACCACACAAACAAGGAAATAAAAGAATATGTTAAATGATATGAGTATTGTCTGTGTGGAGAAGAGGATTTTGTGGGTATATGACTATATTCTATATATGAGAAATATATATGATGAAATATACATCACATATTTTTCAGACCCTGTCTGAAAACAAGAATGTTCCATATACAATATGCTCACATGTAAAATAATTTCTTTTTCTTTTTTTTTTAAATTAAGACGAGGTTTCACCAAGTTGGTCAGGCTGGTCTTGAACTCCCGACCTCAGGTGATCCACCCGCCTTGGCCTCCAAACTGCTTGGATTACAGGTGTGAGCCAGCACACCCGGCTGTAAAATAATTTCTACATGTAAGTGCCTACTTTACACATTAAAAAAAAAAGTTGGAGTCTGCGCTGGGTAGCTCATGCCAGTAATCCTGGCACTTTGTGAAGCCAAGGTGGATGGGTCACCTGAGGTCAGTAGTTCAAAACTAACCTGTCCGGCGTGGGAAAACTCCATCTCTTCTAAAAATACAACAATTAGCCAAGTGTGAGGGTAAGTACCTGTAACTTCAGCTACTCAGAAGACAGAAGTTGCAGTGAGCAGAGAATGTGCCACTGTCCTCCAGACTGAGCCACAGACTGAGACTCTGTTGCAAGAAAAAAAAAAAAGGGTGGTGACCACTTGAGCCCAAGAGATCTGGGTTAGAAGTGCCACCACACTGCAGCCTGGGCAACCAAGACCCTGTGTTGGGAAAAACTAAACAAAAACAAAATCCCAACATCATGCAAATCTGATTGTAAGCATGTTCTTCAAACGTGTTACCAAGATCAGCATCAACTTCAACGCTGATTTTCTCAGAGAGTTACTATTTCTTTTTTTTTTTTTTTTAGACGGAGTTTTGCTCTTGTTACCCAGGCTGGAGTGCAATGGCGCGATCTCGGCTCACCGCAACCTCCGCCTCCTGGGTTCAGGCAATTCTCCTGCCTCAGCCTCCTGAGTAGCTGGGATTACAGGCACGCGCCACCATGCCTAGCTAATTTTTTGTAGTTTTAGTAGAGACGGGGTTTCACCGTGTTGACCAGGATGGTCTCAATTTCTTGACCTCGTGATCCACCCGCCTCAGCCTCCCAAAGTGCTGGGATTACAGGCATGCCAGCTAATCTATGTTTTTAATAAGATGGGATCTTGCTATGTTGGCCACGGCTGGAGTCCAGTGGCTATGTAAAGCTGTGATTTGCTTGGGTGCCTTGGCTCACGCCTATAAGCCCAGCACTTTGGGAGGCCAAACCGGGTGGATCGCCTGAGGCGAGGAGTTCAAGACCAACCTGGCCAACATGTCTCTACTATTTTTAGTCTCTACGAAAACTACAAATTTTAGCTGGGTATGGTAGCCACGCTCCTGTAACCCCAGCTACTCTAGAGGCTGAAGCTAAATAATTGCTGAACCTGGAAGGGAGAGGTTGCAGGGAACCAAGATCGCGCCACTGCACTCCTGGTTGTGCAACAAAGTGGGACTCTGTCTCAAAAACAAAAAACGAAACAAGGTGTGATCAGTGCATGTTGTAGTCAAAGCACACTCCCATCCCGGCATCTGCACTAGCTGAGACTGTGGCCCACTACACCTTGACATGTCAACTATCTTCGAAATGGGTCAGCAGGAGAAGGTGGGTCATACCTGTGGAACTGCTTGAGCTCAGGACTTGAGACCTTCCTGAGCAACAGAGACCACATCTGTACAAAAAATTAAAAGCTTAGCCAAGGCCGGGCGCGGTGGCTCAAGCCTGTAATCCCAGCACTTTGGGAGGCCGAGGCGGGTGGATCACGAGGTCAAGAGATCGAGACCATCCTAGTCAACATGGTGAAACCCCGTCTCTACTAAAACTACAAAACATTAGCTGGGCATGGTGGCACGTGCCTGTAATCCCAGCTACTCAGGAGGCTGAGGCAGGAGAATTGCCTGAACCCAGGAGGCGGAGGTTGTGGTGAGCCGAGATCGCGCCATTGCACTCCAGCCTGGGTAACAAGAGC
>NW_022437549.1:19609-31461 GCF_009761245.1 Sapajus apella
GCTTAGCCAAGTGTGATGGCAAGCCCACGTAGTCCCAACTACTTGGGAGGATGACTCAAGAGGCACACTTGAGGCTGGGCGCAGTGGCTCACATCTGTAATCCTAGCACTCCGGGAGGCCGAGGGGGGGCAGATCACGAGGTCAAGAGGTCGAGACAATTTTGGCTAACACTGTGAAACCCCATTTCTATTAAAAATACAAAAAAGTAGCCAGGCGTGGTGGCACATGCCTGTAGTTCCAGCTACTCAGGAGGCTGAAGCAGGAGAATCGCTTGAACCCAGGAGGCAGAGGTTGCAGTGAGCCGAGATCCTGCCACTGCATTCCCTCCTGGGTGATACAGCGAGACTCCATCTTTAAATAAATGAATAAATTAATTAAATTAAAAAAAATGAAAAGAGAACCACTTGAGTGCAAGAGATCTCACTGGAAGTGCCACCCACTCAGTCTGGGCATCGGAGACCCTCCCTTAGAAAAAAAAAGAAAAAAGAAACAGAACCCTAACACGATCCAAGCTGGATTATAAGCATGCTCTGCAAGTGTATTACCAAGATCAGCATCAACTTCAACGCTGCTTTTCTCAAGCGGTAATGCTCCAAAGGGACGGCGTGTGTTTCATTTCAGACAACAGAACACACCTCCCTTTAGAGAGTCACAGCATGAGATCTTCTTGCTCCAGCACTCTGGGTTTTTTGTTGGAATTTTCCTTCACCAGGTTAAACAGGACACAAAACTAAAGATGCATTTATTTGCCCTGTTTGTACATTTCTGGAATGCAGAACATAAACCCCTAAAAGTACCATCTGCAGTTCCTTTCTTCAAAGGCTCAGCAGGTTAGCCTTGTTCATCAAAGGGAAATCCTGAGTTTTCTTCTGAAAAAGAAAAAGCAATATCCACTAGACATACCTTATCTTTCACCAAGAGAGTTTGGCTGAATTTCTAGAGAACAGCAATGGATGTTGAGCCAAGTGTTCACTGGAGTTCCAGTACAGGGACACACAGTCACGACGGGAGCAACCAAAATGGAATCTAAGATGTTGAAGAATATGCACTGTCACACACACAAACATCCTCCAGGATAGACCACAGTCTAGGCTGACTCAAGAGGACCACCTGAGTCTAGGCGCGGTGGCTGATGCCTGTAATCCTAGCACTTTGGGAGGTCAAGGCGGGTGGATCATCTGAGTTCAGGAGTTTCAGACCAGCATGGCCAATGAAGTGAAACCCTATCTCTACTAAAAACACAAAAATTAGCTGGGTGTGGTGGTGGGTGCCTGCAATCCAAGCTACCTGAGAGTCTGAGGCAGGAGAATCGCTTGAACCTGGGAGGCAGAGGTAGTGTGGAGCCGAGATTGCACCACTGCATTCCTGCCTGGGTAAAACGAGCAAAAACTCCTCACAAACCAACAAACAGAAAACATTAGCAGGGCGTGATGGCAGGCTGGCATCTGGGAGGCGGAGTTTTGGGTGAGCAGAGATCCTGCCACTACACTCCAGCATGGGCAACGGAGTGAGTGCATCTCAAAAAATAAAAAAATAAAAAGAGGACCACTGGAGGTTGAGAGATCTCTCTGAAAGTGCCACGAACTCCAGCCTGGGCAAGACACCCTGCCGTGTTAAAAAACAACAACAACAACATAAACAGAACCGCAACCTCATCCAAGTCTGACTATAAGCATGCTCTGCAAATGTATTACCAAGATCAGCATCAACTTCAACCTTGCTTTTCTCAAACGGTAACACTCCAGAGGGCTGCGAGTTCTTTTCTTTCAGAATACAGAATGCGCTTCCCTCTAGAGGGTCACAGCTTGAGATCTTCTTGGTCAGCACTCTGGGTGCTTTGTTGGAATTTTCCTTGACCACGTTAAACAGGACAAAAAGTACAGATGCCCAGTTTGCACATTTTCTGGAACCGAGAACATAAATCCTTAAAAGGACCATCTCTAGTTTCTTGCTTCAAAGGCTCAGCACGTCAGCCTTATCCATCAAGGGCAATCTTCCTGAGTTTTGTCCCCAGTGAGAGAAAGCAATGCCTACTAGACATATCTTATATTTGACCATGAGCATTGCCTGATTTCTAGAGAACAGCAATGGATGCTGAGCGAAGTGTTCACTTGAGTTCTAGCACAGGGACACACAGTCCTTACGGAAGCATCTGAAATGGAATCTATGCTATTGAAGAATATGCATTGTTATACACACAAACTTCCTCCAGGATAGACCACAGGCTAGGCCATAAAAGTTTCTCACTAAATTTTGAACAGAAATACATAAGGCCAGGCATGGTGTCTCATGCTTGTAATTTCAGCACTTTGGGAGGCAGAGGCGGGCACATCACCTGAGGTCAGAAGCTTGAAACCAGCCTGGCCAACATGGTGAAAGCTCATTTCAACTAAAAATACAAAAAATTGGGCCAAATGCAGGGGCTCATGCCTATAATCACAGCACGTTGAAAGGCAGAGGCAGGAAGATGACAAGGTCAAGAGATGGAGACCATCCTGGCCAACATGGAGAAACCTCATCGTTACCAAGCATACAAAGTGAGCCAAGTGAGCAAGTGAGCCCAGATCATGCATTGCACTCCAGCCTGGCAACAGAGCAAGACTTCATCTCAAAAAAAGGTGGCTCACGCTTGTAATCCCAACACTTTGGGATGTCGAGGTGGGTGGATAAACTGAGGTCAGGAGTTCAAGACCAGCCTGACCAACGTGGTGAAATCCTGTCTCTACTGAAAATATAAAAATTAGCCAGGCTGTGGTGGTGGCCACCTGTAATCCCAGCTACTTGGGAGGCTGAGGCGGGAGAACCACTTGAACCTGGGAGTTGAAGGTTGCGGTGAGCCAAGATCTTGCCATTGCACTCCAGGCTGGGCGACAAGAGCAAGACTTCATGCCGAAAAAAAATATATATATATATATATATATATATATTTGAATAAGTACTGTACTTGCTTTCCAGTTATGAATTGATGGGATGTATATAACAGCTTTTCAACATGTGAAGATACTGGTACTTGATAGCCTCTTTGGTCAGGCTGGTCTTGAACTCCCGACCTCAGGTGATCCGCCCGCCTTGGCCTCCAAAGTGCTTGGATTACAGGCGTGAGCCACTATGCCCAGCCGATAGCCTCTTAAGGAAAATTTGCTTCAAAATTTTAAGCTGGAAAGTCACTGCAATAATTCAGCAAAAGAATTACAATATGGGCTGGGGTCGGTGGCTCACACCTGTAATTCCAGCACTTTGGGAGGCCGAGGCGGGTGGATCACGAGGTCAAGAGATCGAGACCATCCTGGTCAACATGGTGAAACCCCGTCTCTACTAAAAATACAAAAAATTAGCTGGGCATGGTGGCGCATGCCTGTAATCCCAGCTACTCAGGAGGCTGAGGCAGGAGAATTGCCTGAACCCAGGAGGCGGAGGTTGTGGTGAGCCGAGATTGCGCCATTGCACTCTAGCCTGGGCAAGAAGAGCGAAACTCCGACTCAAAAAAAAAAAAAAAAAGAAACCACTTTCTTTACTTTCAGACAATAGAAAGTGCTTCCCTCTAAAGGGTCACAGCCTAAAATCCTCTTGCTTCAGCACTGTGGATGTTTCGTTCGAATTTTTCTTGACCAGGTTAAAATGGTCACAAAAATAAAGACACATTCATTGGCCCTGTTTGCATGTTTTCTGGAACCCAGAACATAAACCCTTAAAAGGACCATCTCCAGTTCCCTGCTTCAAAGGCTCAACAGGTAGCTTTGTTCACCAAGGGGCAATTCTCCTGAGTTATGTTCCCAAAGAGAAAAAACCAATGCCTACTACACATACCTTATCTTTACTCAAGAGAGTTGGACAGGATTTCCAGAGAACAGCAACAAATGTTGAGCCAAGTACGCACTTTAGTTTCAGTACAGCGACACACACAGTCCTGACGGTAGCATCCAAAACAGAATCTAAGATGTTGAAGAATATATATTGTCACACACATACACACAACCTCTAGGATAGGACCCACGCTACACTGTATAAGCTCCTCAAAAAAATTTGAGCAGAAAGACACAAGTACGGCTGGGGTGTGGTGGCTCACATTTTTCGAAGGCCAAGGCAGGAGGCTCGCTTGAGCTCAGGAGTTTGAGACCAGCATGGGCAACATGGTAAAAGTTGTATACAAAAAATACAAAAGGTATCTGGGTGTGGTGGTGTGTGCCTGTAGACAGTGACTCAGAAGGCTGAGGTGGCAGGTGGAGGTTGCAGCAAGCTGAGATGGCACCACTGCACTGCAGCCTGGGTGATAGAGCCAGACCTTGTCTCAAAACAAAACCAAACCATGCAAACAAATAAAAAAATACCCGAAGTGATATAAAAGTATTCTCTGTGTGTAGAAGAGGGTTATGTGAGTATATGACTATATTACATATGATAAGCATATATGATAAACTATATATTATATATTTTTGAGACTCTGAAAAAAAAAGTTCCATATACTGTATGCGTAAATGAAAAATAATTCCTACACATAAGTGCTTGGTTTGGCAGCACACATAAAAGAAAAAATTGGAGGAAGGTAAGGTGGTTCACACCTGTAATCCCAGCACTTTGGGACGCCGAGGCGGGTGCATCACCTGAGGTCCAGAGTTTGAGACTAAGCTCAACAACATGGTCAAATTCCGTCACTGCTAAAAATACAAAAAATAGCCAAGTGTGAAGCCAGGCGCGGTGGCTCACGCCTGTAATCCTAGCACTTTGGGAGGCTGAGGTGGGTGGATCACCTGAGGTCAGTAGATAGAGACCATCCTAGCTAACATGACGAAACCCTGTTTCTACTAAAAATACAAAAAATCATCTGGGCACGGTGGCACAAGTCTGTAATCCCAGCTACTTGGGAGGCTGAAGCAGGAGAATCGCTTGAACCCAGGAGGTGGAGGTTGCAGTGAGTCGAGATTTCACCACTACACTCTATCCTGGGTGACAGAGAGAGACTCCATCTATAAATCAATCAATCAATCAATCAATCAATCAAGTAAAATAAAAATAAAACATAAAAAAATAAAAAGAGGACCACTTGAATTTGGGAGATCTCACTGGAAATGCCACCCACTTCAGCCTGAACACACAGACCCTGCCTTGGAAAATAAAAAAACAAAAACAGAACCTCAACATCATCCAAGTCTGACTATACGCATACTCTGCAAAAGTATTACCAAGATCAGCATCAACTTCAATCTTGCTTTTCTCAAATGGTAACACTCTAGGACTGCGATTTCTTTTTTTTTTTTTTTTAAAAAAAACAGAATGCCCCTCCCTCTAGAGGGTCACAGCTTGAGATCTTGCTCCAGCACTCTGGGTTTTTTGGTTGGAATTTTCCTTGACCAGGTTAAACAGAACACAAAAATAAAGATGCATTTATTTGCCCTATTTGTACATTTTCTGGAATCCAGAACATAAATCCTTAAAAGGACCATCTCCAGTTTCTTGCTCCAAAGGCTCGGCAGGTTAGCCTTGTCCATCAAGGGGCAATCCTCCTGAGTTTTGTTCCCAAAGACAGAAAGCAATGCCCACTAGACATACCTTATCTTTCACCAAGAGAACTGGGCTGAATTTGTAGAGCACAGCAATGGATGTTGAGCCAAGTGTTCACTGGAGTTCCAGTACAGAGACACACAGTCCTGATGGAAGCAACCAAAATGGAATCTGAGATGTTGAAGAATATGCATTGTCACACACACAAACAGCCTCCAGGTTAGACCACAGTCTAGGCTGACTCAACAGAACCACTTGAGGCTACGTGCGGTGGCTCATACCTGTGATCTCAGCACTTTGGGAGGTCAAGGTGTGCTGATCACCTGAGGTCAGGAGTTTGAGATCAGGCTGTTCAACACGGTGAAACCCTGTCTCTACTGAAAACACAAAAATCAGCTGGGTGTGGTGGCAAGTGCCTGTAATCCCAGCTATCTGGGAGGCTGAGGCAGGAGAATCACTTGAACCCAGTTGGCAGAGGTAGTGGTGAGCCAAGACTGCACCACTGCACTCCAGCCTGGGCAACAAGAGCAAAACTTCATCTTAAACAAACAAACAAACATTAGCAGGGCATGAGGGCAGATGCCTGTATTTCCAACTATTCAGCAGGCTGAGGTGGGAGAAACCCTGCAGCCTGGGAGGCGGAGTTTCCGCTGAGCAGAGATCCTGCCACTGTACACCAGCCTGGGCAAAAGGGGGAGAGTGGGTCTTAAAAAATTAAAATAAGGCCGGGCGCGGTGGCTCACGCCTGTAATCCCAGCACTTTGGGAGGCCAAGGCGGGTGGATCACGAGGTCAAGAGATCGAGACCATCCTGGTCAACATGGTGAAACCCCGTCTCTACTAAAAATACAAAAAATCAGCTGGGCATGGTGGCGCGTGCCTGTAGTCCCAGCTACTCAGGAGGCTGAGGCAGGAGAATTGCCTGAACCCAGGAGGCGGAGGCTGCGGTGAGCCGAGATCGCGCCATTGCACTGCAGCCTGGGTAACGACAGCGAAACTCCATCTCAAAAAAAAAAAAAAATTTAAATAAATAAAAAGAAGACCACTTGAGATCGAGAGATGTTGCTGCAAGTGCCACCCACTCCAACCTGAGCAACAGAGACCCCGCCTTGGAAAAAGACAAAACAAAGTCAGAACCCCAACCTCATCCAAGTCTGACTATAAGCATGCTCTGCAAATGTATTACCAAGATCAACATCAACTTCAACCTTGCTGTTCTCAAACGGTAACACTCTAGAGGGCTGCGATTTCTTTTTTTTCAGAATACAGAATGCGCCTCCCTCTAGAGGGTCACAGCTTGAGATCTTCTTGCTCCAGCACTTCGGGTTTTTTTGCTGTGATTTTCCTTGACCATGTTAAACAGGACACAAAAGTAAAAATGCATTTATTTGCCCTGTTTGCACATTTCCGGGAATCCACAACATAAACCCCTATTAGGACCATCTCCAGTTTGTTGCCTCAAAGGCTCAGCACGTTAGCTTTGTTCATCACAGGGCAATCCTCCTGAGTTTTGTTTTGAAAAAGAAAAAGCAGTGCCCACTAGACATACCTTATATAAAACCATGAGAATTGGGCTGAGAATAAAGAGCAATGGATTTTGAGCCAAGTGCTCACTTGAGTTCCAGCACAGGGACACACAGTCCTTAAGGAAGCATCCAAAATGGAATCTGAGATGGTGAAGAATATACATTGTCGTACATACAAACACCCTCCAGGATAGACCACAGGCTAGGCCATAAAAGTTTCTCAATGAATTCTGAACAAAAATACACAAGGCTAGGCACAGTGGTTCATGCCTGTCATTTCAGCAGTTTTGGGGGTGGAGGTAGGTACATCACCAGAGGTCAGAAGTTCAAAACCAGCCCGGCCAACATGGCGAAATCCTGTCTCTACTAAAAATATAAAAAATATGGCCAGAGGCTGGGCGCGGTGGCTCAAGCCTGTAATCCCAGCACTTTGGGAGGCCGAGGCGGGTGGATCACGAGGTCAAGAGATCCAGACCATCCTGGTCCACACGGTGAAACCCCGTCTCTACTAAAACTACAAAAAATTAGCTGGGCATGGTGGCGCGTGCCTGTAATCCCAGCTACTCAGGAGGCTGAGGCAGGAGAATTGCCTGAACCCAGGAGGCGGAGGTTGCGGTGAGCCGAGATCGTGCCATTGCACTCCAGCCTGGGTAACAAGAGCGAAACTCCGTCTCAAAAAAAAAAAAAAAAAAAAAAAAAAAAAAAAAAATATGGCCAGGCACAGTGGTTCATGCCTGTAATCCCAACACTTTGAAAGGCCGAGGTGGGCAGAACATGAGGTCAAGAGATGGAGGCCATCCTGGCCAACATGGTGAAACCCTGTCACTACTAATAATACAAAAATTAGCTGTGTGTGGTGGTACACACTTGTAGTTCCAGACACTTGGAGGCCGAGGCAGGTCAATCTCTTGAACCCGGGAGGATGAGGTTTCAGTGAGCTGAGATCATGCCATTGCACTTCAGCCTGGGTGACAGAAACTGTCTCTGTCAGACAGAGATTGGAGTGAGACTCCATCTCAAAGAAAAAAAAATACAGAAATACACAAGTATGGGTGGGGTGCAGTGGCTCAGAGCTTTATTTCTAACATTGCAGGAGGCCGAGGCTAGAGGATCACTTGAACTCAGGAGTTTGAGACCAGCCTGGCCAACATGGTGAAACCTCATCTGTACAAAAAATACAAAAGTTAGCCGGGTGTGGTGGCGTGTGCCTGCAGACAGCACCACATGAGGTGGGAGGTGGAGGTTGCCGTAAGCCGAGATTGCACCAGTGCACTCCTGCCTCAATAAGAGGGCCAGAACTTGTCTCAAAAAAAAAAAAAAAAAAAAAAAAAAGCACTTAAACAAAAATATCCCTAAAGTGGTATGACTATTCTCTGTCTGTAGAAAAGTATTTTGTGTGTATATAATTATATTATACATAAGATTATATAATCCAACGTGGTCAAGCGAGGATTCTCATGCCTGTAATTCCAGCATTTTGGGAGGCTGAAGCTAGCAGATTACCTGAGGTCAGCAGTTGGAGACCAATCTGACCAACATGGTGAAAGCCTGTCTCTACTCAAAATACAAAAATTAGCTGGGTGTGGTAGTGCGTGCCTGTAGCCCCAGCTACTTGGGAGGCTGAGGCAGGAGAATGGCTTGAACCCAGGAGGCCGAGGTTTCAGTGAGCCAATATTGTACCACTGTACTCCATCCTGGTGACAGTGAAACTCTGCCCCTAAAAAGAGAACCATTTGAGCCCATGAAGCATATGTTGGAAGTGCCACTGTACTCCAGTCTAGGGAACAGAGACACTGTCTTACAAAATAAAAACAAGAACAAACAAAAACAAAACCAAAATAGAATGTCAGCATCATCCAAGTCTGATTATAAGCATGCTCTACAAATGTATTAGCAACACCAGCAACAATTCAACGTTGCTTTTCTCAAATGGTAACACTCTAAAGGGAAGGCTTTCATTTTCTTTCAGACAACAGAGAGCACTTCCCTTTAGAGGGTCGTAGCACGGGGTCTTCTTGCTCCAGCACTATGGGTTTCTTGTTGGAATCTTCCTTGACCAGGCTGAAATGGACACTATACCAAAGATGCATTCATTGGCCCTGCTTGCATGTTTTCTGTAATCCAGAACATAAACCCCTAGAAAGACCATCTCCAGTTCCTTTCTTCAAAGGCCCAGCAGGTTAACCTTGTTCATCAAGGGGCAATCCTCCTGAGTTTTGTCCCCAAGGAGAAAAAGCAATGTCTACCAGATGTGCCCAATTCTCTTATTTTAACAAAGATAATTGGGATGTATTTCTAGAGAACAGCAACGAATGTTGAGCCAAGTGTTCTTTTAAGTTCCAGCACAGGGACACACAGTCCCAATGGGAGCATCCCAAGTGGAATCTAAGATGTTGAAGAATATACATTGCCACACACACAAACATTCTCCAGCATAGACCACAGTCTAGGCTGACTCAAGAGGACCATTTGTGGAGAGGTGCTGTGGCTCCCGCCTGTAATCCCAGCACTTTGGAAGGCCAAGGCAAGCAGATGACCTGAGGTCGGGAGTTCGAGACCACCTGGCCAACATGGTGAAATCCTGTCTCTACCAAAAGCACAAAAATCAGCTGGGTGTGGTGGCGGGCATCTGTAGTCCCAGTTACCTGGAGGCTGAGGCTGGAGAATTGCTTGAACCTGGATGGCAAAGCTTATGGTGAGCTGAGATTGCACCATTGCACTCCAGCCTGGGCAACAGAGCAAGACTCCAGATATTAAAAAAAAAAAAAAAAAAAAAAGAAGAAGAAAGAAAAAGAAATTATCTGGGCGTCATGGCAGGCGTCTGTATTTCCAACTATTCGGCAGGCTGAGGTGGAAAAATTGCTGGAACCTGGGAGGCAGAGTTTCCACTGAGCAGAGATTCTTCCACCGTACTTCAGCCTTTGCAAAGAAACGAGAATGCAACCCAAAAAATAAAAAGAGGACCACTTGGGCTCAAGAAATTTCATTGGAAGTGCCACTTACTCCAGTCTGGGCAACAGAGACCCTGCCTTGGAAAAAAACAAAACAAAACAAAACAAAACAGAATCCCAACATCATCCAAGTCTGATTATAAGGATGCTCTGCAAATGTACTGTCAGGATCAGCATCAACTTCAATGTTGTTTTTCTCAAACAGTAACACTCCACAAGGCTGCAAGTTCTTTCTTTTTCAGAACACAGAACATGCTTCCCTCTAGAGGGTCACAGCTTGAGACCTTCTTGCTCCAGCACTCCAGGATTTTTGTTGGAATTTTCCTTGACCAGATTGAACAGAACACAAAAATACAGATGCATTTATTTGCCCTGTTTTTATATTTTCTGGAATCCAGAACATAAACTCCTAAAAGGACCATCTCCAGTTCCTTGCTTCAAAGGCTCAGCAGGTTAGCCTTGTTCATCAAGAGACAATTATCCTGAGTATGTTCCCAAAAAGAAAAAGCAATGCCCACTAGACGTACCTTATCTTTAACCAAGGGAACTGGGCTGGATTTCCAGAGAACAGCAATGGATGTTGAGCCAAGTGTTCACTTGAGTTCCAGCACAGGGACACAAAGTCCTTCTAGAAGCATCCGAAGTGGAATCTAAGATATTGAAGAATATATATTGTTATACACACAAACATCCTCCAGGATAGACCACAGGCTGTGCCATGAAAGTTTCTCAATAAATTTCGAACAGAAATACACAAGGCCAGGCAAGGTGGCTCATGCCTATAATTTCAGCACTTTGGGAGGCAGAGGCAGGTGCATCACCTGATGTCGGAAGTTCAAAACCAGCCTGGCCAACAGGGCAAAACTCTATCTCTACTAAAAATCCAAAAAATTTGGCCAGACACAGTGGCTGATGCCTATCATCCCAACACTCTGAAAGACCAAGGCGGGCAGATCACAAGGTCAAGAAATGGAGACTATCTACCAACATGGTGAAACCTCACCTCTACTAAAAGTACAAAAATTAGCTGGGTGTGGTGGTGGGTGCTTGTAGTTCCTGCTACTCAGGAGGCTGAGGCAGAAGGGCTTGAACCTGGGAGGCAGACATTGCAAGAAGCTGAGATTGAGCCACTGCACTCTAGCCTGGTGATAGAGTGATACTTCGTGTCAAAAAAAAAAATTTTTTTTTTTTTTTTTTAAATATGTAGTGTACAGGCTATCAGCTGTGAATTGGTGGGACTCAGGTAACATGTGAAGATACTGGTACTTGATGGCCTCTTCAGGAAAATGTGCTTCCGAATTCTAAGCTGGAAAGTCACTGGAATAACTTTGTAAAAGAATTAGAATACATGGCTATGTAGATTTTTGGCATGCACAATAAGAATTGTGTACAATGGCCGGGTGCAGTGGCTCACACCTGTAATTCCTGCATTTTGGTTGATGGAAGTGGGTATATCACTTTGGGTCGGAAGTTTGAGACCAGCCTGACCAACATGGTGAACACCAATTGTACTAAAAATATAAAAAATTAGATGGGCATGGTGGCAGATGCCTGTAATCCTAGCTACTCAGGAGGCTGAGGCAGGAGAATCATTAAACCTGGGAGGCAAGGTTGCAGTGAGCCAAGAACTCGCCACTGTCATTTCAGCCTGGGCAATAAAAGCAAAACTATGACTCAAAAAAAAGAATTGTGTAAAAATGGAAATGTCTATACTGAACCTCAACCAATAAAATCTCAATTATGAAAGAAAAAAGTTCCGCCGGGCACGGTGGCTCAAGCCTGTAATCCCAGCACTTTGGGAGGTCGAGGCGGGTGGATCACGAGGTCAACAGATCGAGACCATCCTGGTCAACATGGTGAAACCCCGTCTCTACTAA